>NC_056729.1:886453726-886546226 GCF_019279795.1 Protopterus annectens
AGTATTGTTATGCATTGCCGACAGCATTACAGAGGATTTTGTTTACACGTAGCAGTGCTAACACCACTAGGTTTGTGTAATGGAATTAAGGATATTTATGTTTCCTACCTGAAAACGGAAAGTACTACTTTTTGAAAGTGCACTGTTTTGTTCTGTGTTCACGTTTGCATACATGTTTGCGGAGTATTCTGCAGTGATTTTATTTAATAATTTATGGGTCAAGATTGCATGTAGTAACACTCGCCTACCACATTTTCGGCAATGTGTTCTCCGGCTAAATAATGTTCAGCAAAGTGTATTTTTGGCTTAAAGGCATTCGGAGAATTAGTCCCTTCTGATTTCCTTTCCTTTCGGTTAATCATACCAGATCCATATACATATAGATAGATATATGTCTATGTCTATATATATATATATATATATACATATATATATATATATATATATATAGATATAGATATATATATATATATATATATATATATATATATATATATATATATATATATATATATATATATAGGTTTACCTGAAAACACCGACATGCAAAAACACCGACAACGAGATAACCAACACTACAAAACCAAAAGTTCAAAAACATGAAACTTCACATGCCTGACAAACCACAATCCTGACAATCAACAAAACAAAACAAATACCTTTTCCGTAAAACACACACACAACACAAGCACACCAAAAACCTACGAGAATTCCCTGCCTGGCTGATATTATTTGTGATGTTAAAAGATTTATTCGCAAATTGTACCTGAGGGTACACTTTTCTAATCGTAAACTTCTCTCAGATGTGATTACATCTGAACATGTTTTGGAAGATGATCTGTTAAACATGAGTATTTATGACTATGATGAAAGTTCTTTTTTTCATGATGATGTTTATGATGAAAATTGTGCACATGCTATCAGTGTAGATGATAACAGTATGTTTAATGTCAATAGTTCAGCCTATTCTTATGGGGAAGGATATGGGCAATTAGATTTACCTAACCTTCCTAGTAATAGTACTTTCTCTCCTCCTAAGTGTTCTATGGTTATTGCTTCTTTTGAACAAGTTTTGATTTCCTGTATTGAAAAGTCATATAAAATATTTTGTAAAGAAAAGAAAATGTTTAATCTTAATAAAAATGAATGGCAGGCATTACAGGATTTTAGAACAAGGTTAGATAAGATAACTGTGAAACAAGTGGACAAGGGTGGAAACTGGGTGGTAATGGACACTGTGAAGTACGAGGGGATTGTTGATGCTATTTTAGCTGAGGAATCTTATGTTAAATTAGATGGAAATCCTTTACAACTTTATAAAGATGAATTGAATGATTTATTGGAAAGAGGTGAAAGGTTGGGATTTTTTAACAGTAATGATGTTAGGAAGTTAACAAACATAGATTCACGACATCCGTACATTTATATTATACCAAAATTTCACAAAAGTGTAACTAATCCACCAGGAAGGCCGATTATATCAGGCATAGGATCTTTTGTTGAAAAGGTAAATAAATTTTTGGATTTTCATTTTAAAAAATATTTACCCAAGGTGGTTTCACATGTGAAAAATACTGAAGAAATATGTAAGGCTTTATGCCAAATGGAATGGAAAGAGGACTACTATTTGGTCACGGCAGACGTTTGTTCACTATATACCAATATTGATAAAAGATGGGGCTTATTGGCTATGCAAAAGATGATGGGTGAAGGGCCTAGAACAGGTTATCTGCTTTCGTTGTTAGAATATAGTTTGACTCATAATTATTTCACTTGGAAGAAAGGTTTTTACCTTCAGGTAAAGGGAACAGCAATGGGAGCAGCGTTTGCTCCCTCTTATGCTATAATTTATATGGGTGAATTTGAGAAAGAATTTATGTTTCAAACAACTTTTTTTGTTAATAATCTGTTTTTTTTATAAACGTTATATTGATGATTTGATTTTTGTTTGTAAGGGTGAAACCTCCTTATTTAAAATTTTTATGGATAAATTGGAGGAAAATTGGCATGGTTTAAAATTTAGTTTTGAAATTTCTAAGAGTAAAATGCCTTTTTTGGATGTTGAATTTTACGTTGGAAGAGATAGCATGATTCAGTATAAGCCCTACAAAAAGCCCACAGCCGTTAATAATTTTTTGCATGCAAGTAGCATGCATCCGCCTCATCTCATTAAGGCCTTGCCTGAAAGCGAATTTAAGAGAATTTGTAGGAACACATCTGACAATAGATTGTGGAAAGAAGTGTTAGGTGAAGTATTTGATAGATTGTTGTCTAGAAGTTATTCTGAAGATTCTCTTCATAAGATTTATGATAATTTGATAAAGAAAAAGAAAAATGTAGGGGTTTGTAGGACAGTATATTCAGGCAAGGCTAGTGATGATGTAGAACAAATGTTCTTCATTTCTAAGTATTCAGAATTTTTAAAAATTATAGAGAAAATTTTCAAACAGCTATGGCATGTGATTAGTGATGATGTTTCCATCGGATATTTATTTCCTAAAAGGGTTATTTTTTCATACAGTAGATATAAAAATTTAAAGGAACTACTTAATAAGAAATTGATATGTTCTTCTGATGGGAATGTTGGAATGTTTAGATGTGGACATTGTTCCATCTGTGAGAAGGTTAATAATATGCATGGGAAGAAAATAAATGGTAGAAAATACATAGCTTTTGAAAAATTTGATTGTACATCTTATGGGGTAGTGTACATCTTGGGTTGTAATTGTGTAGAACCTATGTGGTATATAGGACAAACAACTAGAAAAGTAAAGGTCCGCATTCTAGAACATTTGGGGGATATTAGGAGAAAAAATATGGATAGCCCAGTGGCTTTTCATTTTGCCACCACACATAACTGTGAAATTGATGGATTTAACTTTAGTGTTCTGGCTAGACCACACTCATTAGGAGGGAATTTTAAGAATGAATTGAATAGGTTGGAACATAAGATGATTTTTAACTATCATACTATACATCCTAGAGGGATAAATTTGGATGCTGGAATAGGCTGATAGTTCATCATTAATTGTTTTTCTTTTTATATTTATTTAACAATATCGTAGGCCATAATAACATAATATCGTATTATATTATATTTATAATATTTATAATGTTGCTAGTAACTATTGTTGTGCTTTATATATATTTAATATTGTATATTTAATGAATTAATGATGAATTAATATATTAGTAGTATAGAGCATAATATTGAAATTAGAGTACATGTATAAATAATGTGTTTTCAGCATGGTTTATTTGTGAGCTTTAGTTGTACTGAAGTTGTTTAATGTATTAGTTTAAAAATTTGAAGTATTTATTGTGTGTTTGAGCTTTAAGAAAACATACTTGATGTTAATTGATTAATTGAAAGATGATGCTGTATATGATGGATGTGATGCAATTGAAATTGTTCCACTGAAGGCGAACTGCCGAGGTACCAGAATGTTTGGATTAATAAATGTAATTTATACATCCTGAAAGCTGATTTTTTTTCTTCCCAGTCGTGGATGGTTTTTTGGATTTGGAGAAGTGGTGTGTTGGTTTTTTTTTCCAGATGAAGGGAAAGATTTATTGCGGTACTTTAGCGAATGGTATGTTTTTGGAAAGCCCAGAAAGTTTACCATTCGAAAATGTAGTGCTATATATTTCCCACCATTGTTCCCTATATAATTTTGGAACATTTCTTGTCTGAATGAGATGTGTTTGCCTAGGACTCAAAATACAGTGGAAGCGTGGCACAGATGGTTCAAGTGTTTGGTAGGCAGATACCTGATGGAGTTGTACATTATTATGTCATGTATTGTACGTGAACAAAACAGAGTTGATGAACTTAGACTGCCAATGTCAGCTGCCTGCCCTCCAACACAGAAGAAGCGTAAGCTTATTCAGAGGCAGGAATGGTTCCAGTGTATATTTGACAACAGAAGGGAGTATTCTAGCTTAGAATATATCAGTGCAATTGCAACGTTATTACAGATATGAGCATGTTTCAGTATATCTGCTGCAATAAAATACTTATGTTTTGTTGATGGTGCACCACTTTTTTAACAAGTTGAAGTATTGTTATGCATTGCCGCCAGCATTACAGAGGATTTTGTTTACACGTAGCAGTGCTAACACCACTAGGTTTGTGTAATGGAATTAAGGATATTTATGTTTCCTACCTGAAAACGGAAAGTACTATTTTTTGAAAGTGCACTGTTTTGTTCTGTGTTCACATTTGCGTACATGTTTGTGGAGTATTCTGCAGTGATTTTATTTAATAATTTATGGGTCAAGATTGCATGTAGTAACACTCGCCTACCACATTTTCGGCAATGTGGTCTCCGGCTAAATAATGTTCAGCAAAGTGTATTTTTGGTTTAAAGGCATTCGGAGAATTAGTCCCTTCTGATTTCCTTTCCTTTCGGTTAATCATACCAGATCCATATACATATAGATAGATATATGTATATATATATATATATATATATATATATATATATATATATATATATATATATATATATATATATATATATATATATATATATATATATATATAGGTTTACCCGAAAACACCGACATGCAAGAACACCGACAACGAGATAACCAACACCACAAAACCAAAAGTTCAAAAACACGAAACTTCACATGCCTGACAAACCACAATCCCGACAATCAACAAAACAAAACAAATACCTTTTCCATAAAACACACACACAACACAAGCACACCAAAAACCTTACAAACCTACACTAAACCTTACATACACAACTATCTATGCATTTACCTTAACCCAAACCCTAACCCTAAGGTCCGTCACTATCGCACAATCACCTAACCCGCGCCCTACCCCTAACTCACTTAAACCACCCCAACCCTAAAATCTGTCACTATTGCACAATTACCTTACCTGCACCCTAACCCTAACTCACTTAACCCGCCCCTAACCTTAAAGTCTGTCACTATCACGCACTTACCTTACCCGCACCCTGACCCTAACGTCCGTCACTATCACACACTTACCTTAACATGACGGTGTTCTCAGCATCAGGATTTTCAATCATCGGTCATCTCCATTGTCAGTCTTCCAGTGTTGGTTATCTCGTCGTTGGCGTTGTCAGCGTTCGGTGTTTTCAGGTAGACCTATATATATATATATATATATGTATGTATGTATGTATATATATATATATATATATATATATATATATATATATATAAAGAGAGAGAGAGAGAGAGAGAGATTGAGAAGACAGGAAATTAGAGTTATATTTTATAAAACTTTAACATGATAAGTTTTCAGCCATTGTTGTATTCCTTCTAATATATTACTATTTATGTTGCTTATATCGATCATGAGTTACGTTTGACATTCCTGTATAGTTGAGACATGACTTGTCTTAGTGACATCCAATACTTGCATACAGGGGCAATCATTTCTCAATCTTGTTTGCAGGTTCATCACTTAACTTGATCAGGAACCTGCAGCAGCAGCTTAAGGCTATTGCACGTACAGATTAATGATAGCAGTAGTATCCCTAACATTTTTTCTAAGAGTCTTCTTGGTTTTATTCCGAAGACTATTGAAATCGAGAGCTAAATGGAGCACGGCATGTGCACAAGTGCTGTATACATTCATGAATTGCTCATCTATGCATGTAATTTTCCTACTTGTATATTCATTAGTATTTTCAACCACTAACCCTTGTTTTAAAGCCTGCTGTGACATGCAGACCTGTTCACTGAATACAAATTAGAGTGCTCACTGATGCTCATCACGCACACGTTTTAGCATGAAGTGTAGGCATTCATGAATCTGGGCCTTGCTTATTCATTCATTCATCTAATCTATCTATCTATCTATCTATCTATCTATCTATCTATCTATCTATCTATCTATCTATCTATCAATATTATGTGATTTCTGCAGCTTCACTTATTGTGAACAAATCTAAATAGTAGTCACTGCTTTTTAGGTGGCAGTCACTATCTGTGTATGAGAGCTTCTTTTCAGCAAACACAGCCAAATCAGGAGCCACAGTGCAAACTGTCTAAGACAGTATTTGTTTCTATTTATCCTACTGAAATGCTTAAATACTTCTAGAGTATACAACGCAGCATTCCTCTTTGCATATTTCATTCCTTTATTCCTTCTTCTTATCTCTATCTCTCTCACTCTCTGTCTAGCTATGTATATTTCAGAACATGGACAGTCAACATGTCAACAAACAATAATAGAAAAAAAGAGTAGTGGCACACTACTTAAGCTGTAAGGCATACCTTTGGAAGGTATAAACCAAAAAACATTTTTTTTGCAGGGAGCCATGATCCTTCACTCCTCATGTGAAAAGCTACACAGCCACCTCCACTACTAATTAAGTATACTGACGACCAAGATTGCACAATAGCGAGAAATTGGCATTTTTACCAACCTTAGTATACAGTGATCTTGTAAAAAAGTTGACAGCTTTGGTCAACAAGAAAGATGATAATATGTATGCAGGATTCCTGAAAAACTGGGGTTAGGTAATATAACCTTTCCCCATTATTATGCGATATTGGAGTTGGTATATTTTATAAGTGATGGTGTGTTGGGCTTGCCCCAACATTGCTTTTATTTGCATGCTCAAAGGGTGTGTCTTAGAAAATGTGCTGTGTGCTGTAAAAATTTTTTTTTTTTGATTTTTTTAGTTCAATATTTTTCCTGTCAGCTTTTTATTGTTTCAGTCTTATTTAGTGGACAAATAATATATATGCATTTTATATATATAAAACCAAAGCCTCAAAATGCAAAAGCTCGAAAAAATATTTTTAGTAAGTTCTTTTGTCATTCACCATCATAGCATCCTTCTAATAAACAAAGGCAATATATAGTTAACACCATTATCATTTATCATCACAATGACTTCATCAGAATAGTGTGCATCACTATAAAATCTGCATTTAAATAAGATCACATATCAAGTCACATGTTAGACTTCTACCAGTTATGCACTTTATTCAAATGTTTACAAATCCTTACTCTCAAATATTGAAATCGCTTTTAAGCTGATGTAAAACTGAAGAAATGTTCCCTTGATTTCTTATGTATCTTGAAAGTTGGCATTGTCACATCTGTTCAAAAAAGTATTGCCTGTCCTTAAATAAATACAAACTAATCTAACTGAATGAGTCAGATAATCAGCTTCTTACAATGTGTGTAATATTCTGAAAATCAATCTGCTGCAGTAACGTACGTGTTGTTGGTCTTCTACCTGCTCCTGCTGAGTGCAAAGTGACTGTCATCAATAAATCTGTCACCATTCGAACAATTCCATTGCCCTGATTGACCCTAAGGCTGTTGATTATAATTCACAGTGGCTGTTGGCCAATTACCTAGTGACTATTTATAACTTATGTCTTTCATGCTAGCCAGCTGCAGGTGAAAGATCTAATTAATTCCACTAAAATCACACAAGACAAAGAAAAATGAGAGAGAGAATAGAGCTTTTTCACCAGTATTTTTTGCATCATAAAAATTTCACTGATATATTACATATAATTAATATTCTGAGTGAGACATTCTCTTGATATCTTTGAATGCACATTTTTGATAGTATTAAAATATTCCTTATTTATTTCTGGGATGTTCAGTGTAATATGCTCAATATCACTTTGCAGCAGTATGTAGTATAAACCTCATCAAATAAAAGCCTCACTTGTATCCTTCACTGTTTATGACTTACCAAATCAAATGAGCATCCATTACAGTTGTGAATTCAGTAGAAAGTAATACAGTTTGAATGCCTGTTCTAAATGGTGACATGACCATTTCTTGTTTGTTACTACAGTCCATTCCATGCCACCTGTCTTGTATCAGTATAATGGATTTTGATTTTTACAACACCACAGAATGCAATTAGCAGACAGTACCATAAGTAAAGAAACAAAGGACATCCAGCTTTAACACATTAGTAATCAATATTTTTAATCTGTTTGTGTAGTTGCTGCAATCTTTAAAAGACAATTTCAGTTTCAGAAAGTTGAGAAGCTTGGCATGTCAATGCTGTTGCAAAAAGGAAAACTGTCACAGTTATCTCAATAGTAGAAGTAATACAGTTTGAATAGCATTTCCAACCTTTTTTCCCATTTCTACCTCTTCATGCAGCTCCTGCACTTCCCACAGAAATACACAAGTTATGCTTTTTTACAGCAGTACAGCACCACAACTAGAAAAAACTTTCAATATATAGAAAAAGCACAAATAAGATTGTACACTTCTACTATATATTGTAGTCCAGCAATTTCAAACTTGAAGCCCCCATGCCGCATGCAACTCA
Organism: Protopterus annectens; assembly: GCF_019279795.1. Taxonomy (NCBI): domain Eukaryota; kingdom Metazoa; phylum Chordata; order Ceratodontiformes; family Protopteridae; genus Protopterus; species Protopterus annectens. The sequence continues at coordinate 886,462,033 of NC_056729.1, forward strand.
CAAATTTACTTAATATGGCTGGCAAAGAGGCTTCCTTTCTTTCTTTCTTTCTTTCTTTCTTTCTTTCTTTCTTTCTTTCTTTTTCTTTCTTCCTTCCTTTCTTTCTTTCTTCTATGCATTCAAACAGTCCTTACCCACTGAAATTTAGGTTCACATGTGAACTATGACATGTCCCAGCCCTTAATAGGTACATGTTGACAAACTAATTTCACACTTCCATTATCTTTCTTTGGTGGTGACCCACAGTTATTGTGTAGTATGTTGTGTAAGCTGTACTTGTACAACAGCAATTTGTTCTCTTCAGACGTCATTTACTGAACTTTTGTAAGCAGCAGCACAGTCAGTGTTCTGAACAAACTAGTCAGGCTACAAAAGTAATAAAATCTTGCCAAGACAAATCAAGCTACTTTTTTGCATTAGTAGGGATATGCTGATAAAACCGATCTAATGTTATTGTGAAACACTTTGATTTGTAACAAATAAAGATTTTATTTTATTTTCAGTCTGAGTAGCTTGTTTGCATTCTTTGATGTGTTCATTATGTGAAGGCTTTGTTAACAAAATTGTGCGACCATATTGTCAGACAGCAGCAAAAGCCAACACTGCATGTGTAAAGTTGATGATGAGTTATAGGACACCTGATGCTTTACTGCTCCTGGCTGCATTTACAGTTTGAATAACAACAAACATCCCTAACAACACTAGAAATATATTGATTTTGTGTTAACCAAATAGCTGAAAATATCTCTTTCGTTTCACAGGAAATTAATACACTTCTAGCAATCAGAATGTCAACCAATTTCTCTGAGACTTGTGTCATATTTGCCACTGTATTTCTGTAGTATTAACAATGATAATGTGTTGCTGAGCATTTGGTAGTCAGGATGTCTATAAAAACAACAAAATGGAAGAACTGTCTGGTAAAATTGAATGTCTTACTTGTCAGCAGCCATCTGCAGGACCAAAAGAAGTGCTATATGTGTCATTACAAATATAATGTGATAAGTGAAACTATCCTTCCACTATGAATGGACAAAAAGGCATGCACCTAGAATTGGAATCCCCAACTGCATTCACTTAAAAAAAAAGCTGAAAAAACACTTTTTAGTGACCCCCTCTGCACCCCATGCACCCTGATTATATATATATATATATATATATATATATATATATATATGTATATATATATATATATATATATATATATATATATATATATATATATACATATATATATATATCCAGTCCTGTGTTGCAACATGTCAAAGAATGTAGAAATTCCCCCCAAAAGGGCATCACTACAAGGATAGCTTGACAATAGTGATTTCCTATGGAGGATGTCCGATCTTTGGCAGATAGAACCTTGAGCAGATGAAGTTCATGACTTCAGTCTTTGTCCACCAGTAGGGTAATGTGAAAATATACAAAATACAAGTTTTTTTTTTAATTAAAGCAGTTTTTGTAATGGTAATAAGATTAGTCAAAGTTTTGTGATAAATGAAATAATAGTAAAAGGATAACAACCATTTACAAAATGACAATTTGAAAAATAATGTCCAGGAAAGGCAATAAGAAATGCTATGGCTTAACAAAAAATAGTTTTTGAAAGGATAAGCGTGTGTACTAACTCAAGTGCTTCAATGCTCACTGTAGATCTTTATTTTTTATGATATTGTTATTGTTATTTTTGCATCATGGATTATATATTACATGACCCTTTGCTTTTTCACCCTGCGAGCAATTTATACTAATTAGAATTAGATCAGAATCTGACAGGCTGATAACTCTGTCTTTCCATTTAACACCTTCTCTGCATTATACTTACTAGATCCTGATATGTTTCCGAATCACTTTCAAGCACTTGCAGTCATTCACCCTTCCCTACATGATCCAGATTTTACCTGTCTAAAAGATCTGATCCACTAACTTGGCTAAGACCCTGAAATTCACCACCATGGGACTGTTAGAGATACTTACATCATGCGTAACATCTTTTGATGGAGTGGTGCTTTTATTACAATTTCTTCTTTGTTTAATTCTATTTTTAGTGATTGGGAGATTCCAGAAAGAAAAATGGACTTTCATAAGCAGCTCAAAACCTATTTCTTCTGAAAGGCATTTGTTGATAGATAATGAGTATTGCAGTCTTATATGTGTTATCAAATCATTTGTCTAGGAATGTTTATAATACAAACTTTTTTGTTATTGGGCCATATTCCAACTCAATTATCCTACCATCAACTGGGAAACCTAATTTAACCCCAACCTGCTAGCACAAAAGTTCCTTGACTTTGTTAAATCAAATGCCCTGGAACAAGTTGCTCATACCCTGACAAGATCAGCAAACATACCAGATCTGGTCCTCAGTAACATGTCAAATGGATGCAACTGTTGGACCTTCATTAGTTAAACGTCGAGCTGACACTAACCCCCAGAACTTACAAAGGGTGAAATCAGACTAAAAAACTTCACCAAGGCAAACTATATAGACTGTACCCTCCTAGGTAAAGGTATAAATGCATTCCAAGCCCCAACCCGAGCTGGTAGTGATAACTACACCGAAGCTTACATTAAAGACCTGTACAATCAATTGCATAAGTGTATAGACTTGGCTGTACCAAAAAGAATCAAAGCTAGAGCCCCAAGTAAAAGCAAGCCACCATAGTGGGCATCCAGCATCAATAGACTTTACAATAAACATAAAAAGTTGCTGTCCATGAAAACAAAGGCAAGACCCCAGCAATGGAAAAGCACCCTCCAAAGACTCAACAGGCAAATAAGACAACTTGTCAAATACTCTGAGGGCCTCTTTGAAAAAAACTTAGGTAGCACAGCTAATGATAACCATAAGGCCTTTTACAGCCATGTACATAGCCTAAAACATAGGACCCAAGCATGTGCAGAACTAGTGCCCAACGATATCATACACAGTGACCTCACAGAGATAGCAAACCTGCTAGTGGATAGGTTTGTTGAAAATTTCACCCCCCCCCCTATTCCCTCCAAATCTCTTACAAACCTTGCCCCAAACTCCTCCTCCATCCTACATATCTAAAGAACAGGTCATCAAAGCCTTGTCCAAGGCAAAAATCACAGCATCTATGGCACCAGACAGCATCCCAGGCTGTCTTCTAAATAGGCAAAAACATGAACTAGCATCACCATTAAGTACCCTTTTCAATCATAGTCTAACCACAGGCTTTGTTCCTGCAGAATGGAGAACAGCAACAATTATTCCCCTCCATATAAGTGGTCTAGCAACAGACCTGGGGAATTACAAACCCATACGCCTGACTAGCCTCATCTGTAAGGCCATGGAATGTATCATTATGGACCTCATAAATAAAGACAGGTGACTTACAAACCATGGATCCTACAAAATTTGGCTTTGTCAAGGGCAGACCTTGCCTGTTTAATCTATAAATATATGGACATCTATATGCAATTAACACTAAAAACATGAACAATACTCCCTTGTAAACATTCTCTTACTTGTATAGGTTTTACTGGCTTTAGATTTGGCATTTTACAAGTTGTTCCTAAGAATCCCAGAGGGGGTAATTGGGGTAACCAGGTGGATAAAAGTGAATTGAAATGGCAGTTCCATTTAAATTCATGTCAACCCCATGGGTTGAATGAGCATTTGTCCCTGAAACCCATTCTGGTAGAGAGAGCTGCTAATTTGTAATAATTTTTTTTAAAAAATAGTTTTTATACATGTTTTATTTTTAGTGTATTATTATTAATTGGGGCACTGTATTTTTAAATGTTTGGTGGGTTAATTGGAACCACTATTTAAACTGCACTGGCTACAAGTGCTTTGTGATTTCATAAAATCTGCATTGAGACAGACAAAAGCGCTTATACAACTTGCTTTTTATTGTGCTCTGTTTTTTTGGTGGTTCATTTAGCTTTTTGCTGGACTGTTCATTGTTCGTGTGGAAATTATCATTAAATCTTTTATACTAATTGGATTTATTTTTTTGCTGCTGGTTTTGGTGTTTTCTGAGTGTTTTTTTTTTTTTTTGGTGTTTTATGGTTCCTTGGGTTACCACTCATACCCACTGTGTTTCTTACATGTGTTGTTTGTGTGGGACATACACCTTATCGTCCTTTTCGGTTTGAGGAGTATTCCTGACCGTTGAATGGATTCGAACAGAGTAGCAGATAATTTAACTATTCTGGCCTCTTCCATCAATAGTAGTGGACCTTTTAAGGTCCATAGGGAAGAGGAAGCCTTTGGGCAATTAACTATTTTGTTGGAGAAACAATTCCAACAAATGCAGGGGATCCTGGATTTACTATAACTCCCAGGGTCCTCGGCATCACAATTGCAGCAATGAATGATGGGTATTTCTGGACCTGTGAACCCTTTGGGGTTAGATGTGGAGTCGGGGAGAGAATTATCTACACAGAACAGTATACCCTGTGGACAGGCGACTGTTGAGGAACAAGATTTAAATAACAACCGAGTGAGACATTTTAATCAGTGGGTGAACAATGAACCTGTTTTGTTTGCTGAAGTGAGAACTATTAAACCTGTTGATATTCACAATAAACTCCGGGACTTTGAGACTAAAATGAGAAGGGTACATAATATTCAAACTGACAATGTGTACCATGCTGATTGTATTAGGTTGGAAAGGGTCCCTAAGGGACTCAGGATGTTTAAATTTCCGAATGGATAGACTGTGGGGCAACAGGAACTGGATGAACTGCTTACAATGTTTGACAGGCATGGGATATAATTGTTGCACTTCATTATTAATATTAACAACAAAAAAATCAAACTATGTTGGATGAAGTTAATGTTTTAAATAATGAAATTTTAAATGACATGTTTTGCTGGTTTTGAAGCCAGATAAACCAGTGTTTTAATAATATTGAGAATCAAGTGAAAGAGAATGTATCTATGAAGTTAAAGAAGCTTAAGAGGGATGAAATGGAATATAACCATAAAGAAGCTTACCCTCTTCTTAAGAGTTATTATGGGTCCAATTTAGATAATAATAGGGAATCATACCTCTCAACTGTACAGATTTTTGCTTCATATTCTTGGTGTATTCCTCCTAAAATCTGTACTTTTCTGGCAAATAGCTGATGATTGAAGTCATTAAATAATAACAAACTGAGTTTAAGACTTCAAATCCTTCAGTAAATTCATACTAATGCAAAACCTATTATTCTATCAACGTTCTAAGTTTGTAAGACCAATATTTAAAATCTGTTCCTATTTGTCCCCCCTTCATTTTAGGCTTTGTCCAGATTATTTGCTCTAAGAGGTTGAGAGGTATGTAGGGAAAGGTTGGATGATTTTGATTCTGGTTCTCTTACTTATGATCCTAGGAGGGCCAAGGAAAACACACAGGCTGCCATTCTAGATCTGGAGATTGATGAGGTTTTTGAACAATTAAGAAGGTCAGAAAGGATTTTAAATCAAAATAGGAACAGACAACATTTTTTATGGGGACAGCAGTCCCCGAGGGGGTGGCCCACGAGGGGAAGGAACAATTATTGGAACAACCGGAATCAGAACAGGTTTTAGGTTTTCAGAATAGGACTGTGAACATTATTTCTTCTTTTGGAGAGAAATTTTTAAGCCTAAATGGCTTTAACATTTTTAATTACACAAATTTAAACATTAATGATGTTCATTTTTCTGTGTTTGAAAAGGGCTTCAAGTTCGTTCCAGCTAAGAAACCTGATATTTCTAGTGGGTTAATTGATTTGAAACTTTACATCAGGAAACTGAATTTTCAATTATTGTTCAAAGAAAATGTGTAACATACTGGTAACCCCAATAAATTTAAGAGAAAAAGTGTTTACAACCCCTCTTTGCACCCGAGTTTGGTCCATTATGAAAAAAATGTGTACAAAGGATATTTTTTATGAATTTAGGGTACACAAAAATGATTATTCAATTTGACTAAGAAAGATATTTTTTTAATGGACAGTTTTAGGGCTACTGGTGATGTCCGGGTTATGAAGCCTTACAAGGGGGGAGGGATGGTACTTGTGAACAAATTAAATTATGTAAATGATCTTAATATAACCTTATATGATACTGATAAATATACCCCGGGTTCCCTGAATGAGATACATATAGCCCATAGAAGGTTACAACCTTTTCTAGAGGATAGTCTATACCAGGGTGTTATCAACAAAGAGATATTCAACTTTTTAATAAATGAATTCCCACGTATTCCCACAGTGTTTGGAATTCTGAATGTGCACAAAAATGTGCACCATCCACCATACAGGCTTATAGTGGCTGGACAGAATAGTTCAACACATTCCTGTCTAGAACAACTCAGCACAAGCCAGATTATTTGTTGTCCAAAGCCATTTCTAGATAGCAATCACAGGCTGCTGTATTTGAATCTCTGGTTAACAACATTCAAAAAAATAAAAGTGATTGGCATTACATTATAATGTACATTGTTAAATGCTGGATTTGTTTCACAAGAACTTGATTCGGTCTTCACCTTTTTAATTTAAACTGCTCTGAAGAAGTTCTGAGAGTAAGGACAGCAGTGGGCACCACAAAATTCCTTGAGACTGTTTATGTGATTTTAAATCTACAGTATTACAATTCCTTGATGTTCTGCTATTGATTTCACAATGATATCTGATATCTGCATTTTATTGTTTAGTTTAACTTTGCTTAGTGAGAACAGCATAGAATTAGATAAAATACCCTAGTAATGGACTTTAATGCTAAGCTACAGTGAAATTTTATTATATTGACACAAACACTATATAGAATAAGTCAAACCATGGAGGCTTATAGGACACCAGGATGGAACAAATGAGAAGAGGAGGTTGCATCTTATCATCTTCCAATTTGTCCCATATCCTTTATGTAGATCAAGAAGCACTTATGAGGATGAATAGGCATATTGCAAATTAAAAGGTCATTTATGAGAATTCTGTGATTTACCTTCTCAAAGATCATCAACTTACCTTATTAAATGGTTATGATTACATCCCAGGAGTTCAGCTCACTGGAAACAAACTCAGTGAGGACTAATACATCACTTATTTTCATATCCAGGCCTAAAGCCAAACTGAGAAGATGAGAGTAGACTGAGAATATGTAAGTAATACATAAGCTAGCCATACCTCTCAACTGTCCAGATTTTTGTAGAATGTCCAGATTTTCACCGCATATTTTTGTTTTTTCCTTATAAAATTTGTTGTATTCTGGCAAATCATGGATAATTGAAGTTACAAACTAATGCTAATGGGATACATTTCAGTATCAGACTTCATTTCCTTCAGAAACAAAATGCATGCTAACACAAGTGCTGTTATTCTATATATACATACATACCCATACGTATCTGAACACTGAGTTAACTGAACATGCAAGATAATAGCCATTGTTCATTCCCTCATATACTCTTTCATACATTTTTAAAGATTTACAGCTTGTTAAGGTATCCACAACCCGTTCTGCCATTCTGGGATTGTCAGGTAGAGAACTAATTCTAGACAGGGTATCATTTTCACTCTGGATACATACACATACTCAGACAGTGCACACACACCTACAGGCAAATTGTAGACTTGCCATGTCATCTACATCTTTTAGGATGTTGAGAGACCCTGAAGCAGCTGTAAGAGACCTACATGGACACAATGTGAGCTTGCAGATTCCACAAAGAGGACATTCTAGCTGTAAACTAAACTGGAAAACCAAGAGATGTGAGGCAGCAACAGTAATTACTGTAGCACCATAATAATACTCAAAGTACAAAACAATACTTTGCACTTTAAATCACTATTACTTGTGCATGCTTTAAACTATTTTAAGAGCACATTTAAATTTAATTTGCTGTTCTTTGTAAGATATAAATGGTGTGTAATATACTAACAGTTTGTACTGTAAACAAAGGAATTATGGTTTTCCTTTCACCATCATCTGTTACTATAATGTCGGAAAAATGAAAGAAAATGAACAATTTGTAAATAAGTCAATGAATATTCAAAAAAATCCCAGGAGTGACACACTTGAGATAATACATTTCCCATTTTGGCCATTTCTAATGATATCAAGACTGAGGAAAAAGTGCAGATGTTTGAAACTGACACTCCAACAGCATTACAATTTATAGACATGAAAACAAAATACTTCTATTAACATAATTACAAAAGACATAAAAAATTTAAATATTTCTTTTAATATTGCTATTTGTGTTCAATTGCTTCAGGATTGTACTGGGCCAGAATAAGGGTTAGTATATTAATTTCATTAATTTACACTATTTTACACTTCTCCAACATAATATGGCCTCATTAATAATGTACATGAGTAGCAAGGATGTTGTGATAAATGAAATATATTCTACTGCTGTTAATTAAAATATGTTTCAATTCTGAGTGTTTCTTTGAGGCTCTGGTTTCCTCAAACAGTTATTTTACAGCTCGTAACTGTTCAGCACGTGTCTCAAGCAGGATTGAACCTTCCCAAGTGTTTAAAAGTATTACAGTAGGAAAAATACAATTACACATATTTTTAAAAAGGTTACTGCATTGCAGGGTACAAGCATGACACACTTTGACTTTTAACATTTAAACTCCTACAGGTGCAAGGCAAATATTTCTTACGAGATGTCTATAATAATTCTAATGGGCTTCCTTTTGCAACATATAGAAAGGGAATTTTTGAGATGTGGTTTGTGATTATTAGCACAAGTCTCCCGCAGCTTTTAACTGTGTGTATAGGACAGTGTATAAGAGCAGCCCGACATTCTGAAAATCAGCTGATCGGGAGTGACTAGCTGAATCTCATGCAACTCTCTAAATCATTCAAATCTGAGAAACACTCTGCTTAGAAAGAACCAAGTAAGCATCTAAACAATCTTAAAAAACAAAAACTTCTTATTTTTCCCAAGTGGTGCCAAAAGTTCTCTAGTATACAATGAGCAATTTAATTTTTCAGACAAACAGTCCACAGGAAAATCAGAAAACAGTTGTGGCAAAAGGATCTTAACTAAATACATTCATTCATCTACACCTTCTATATATTACTCACTAGGTGAAATCTTAACTAAATACATTCATACATCTACACCTTCTATATATTACTCACTAGGTGAAATCTTAACTCAATACATTAATACATCTACACCTTCTATATATATTACTCACCAGGTGAAATCTTAACTAAATACATTCATACATCTACACCTTCTATATATATATATTACTCACTAGGTGAAATCTTAAATAAATACATTCATACATCTACACCTTCTATATATTACTCACTAGGTGAAATCGTAACTAAATACATTAATTCATCGATACCTTCTATATATTACTCACTAGGTGAAATCGTAACTAAATACATTCATTCATCTACACCTTCTATATATTACTCACTAGGTGAAATCGTAACTAAATACGTTCATACATCTACACCTTCTATATATTACTCACTAGGTGAAATCTTAACTAAATACATTCGTACATCTACACCTTCAATATATATTACTCACTAGGTGAAATCTTAACTAAATACATTCATTCATCTTCACCTTCTATATATTACTCACTAGGTGAAATCTTAACTAAATACATTCATTCATCTACACCTTCTATATATTACTCACTAGGTGAAATCCTAACTAAATACATTCATACATCTACACCTTCTATATATTACTCACTAGGCAAAATCTTAACTAAATACATTCATACATCTACACATTCTATATATTACTCACTAGGTGAAATCTTAACTAAATACATTCATTCATCTTCACCTTCTATATATTACTCACTAGGTGAAATCTTAACTAAATACAGTCATTCATCTACACCTTCTATATATTACTCACTAGGTGAAATCCTAACTAAATACATTCATACATCTACACCTTCTATATATTACTCACTAGGCAAAATCTTAACTAAATACATTCATACATCTACACCTTCTATATATTACTCACTAGCTGAAATCTTAACTAAATACTTTCATACATCTACACCTTCTATATATTACTCATTAGCTGAAATCTTAACTAAATACATTCATACGTCTACACCTTCTATACATATTACGCACTAGGTGAAATCTTAACTAAATACATTCATAAATCTACGCGTTCTATATATTACTCACTAGGTGAAATCTTAACTAAATACATTCATACATCTACACCTTCTATATATATTACTCACTAGGTGAAATCTTAACTAAATACATTCATTCATCTTCACCTTCTATATATATTACTCACTATGTGAAATTTTAGCTAAATATATTTATACATCTACACCTTTTATATATATATTACCTACTAGGTGAAATCTTAACTAAATATATTCATACATCTACACCTTCTATATAATACTCACTCGGTGAAATCTTAACTAAATACATTCATACATCTACACCTTCTACATATTACTCACTAGGTGAAATTTTAACTAAATATATTCATAAATCTACACCTTCTATATAATACTCACTCGGTGAAATCTTACCTAAATACATTCATACATCTACAACTTCTATATATTACTCACTAGGTGAAACGAGCTGAATGATTTGCTCTTGCTTGCCTGCTCATTTTCTTCCCATCAACAAAGCTTGACCTCTTTTTTCCCAGCCCTCCTCTTTTAATGTTTGTGCTATTCTCCTACATGTCAGTCATGAATTCATCTTCTGTTTTATCAATCATAATTGTTACCAGATCTTGCTGATCTGCCCTGTTTTATGCGAATAATTTACTTATTTTAATTCTCTTTCCTCTTAATTGTTCATTTATTAAACTGATATCTCCTGAGTCATCATCTTGGGTATAGTCTGCCCCTACTCTTCCTCTTCTGGTTAATATGTGTTTCACCCCCCCCCCAAACTCTCTCACACACATGCACACACACACAATTCCTTCTGTCAAACCATAGAGTTTCTCCTCGAGACTTTTGCTCATTTCACAACTGTTGATGAGAATTCTTAAGTTCTTGTCTGTGACCTTGATCTTGAAGATTAGTAATACAATCTCCCATCAGTTACTTTTAAACTCAGTCCTCTAGATTTTACACATTATAGTATGTCTGTATCTCTTTCACCTCTCTCTATCTCTTTCTCTCCTTGGACTCTACTTGTCAGTCTTCTACAAGTGGCTTTCTTTATTTTCCATATTCCTCGTGTTTTTACAGCCCCTTTTCTTCTTGCATTACTTTCCTTTTTATTTTGCATCAATTGTCTGGTCCAATAGTATTTGCATGCCACACACACACATACCTACACACACACGCACACACACACACACACACACACACACACACACACACACACACACACACACACACACACACACACACACACACACACACACACACACACACACACACACACACACACACACACACACACACACACACACACACACATACACTCACACACACACACAAACCTTATGTGCCATTTGAATAGCATGTTTCTTTAAGTTTGAACTTATACTATGCTTTCATCATAAACATTTTGAATTTGTTGAAGCAAAGACTCTGTTAGTCTGATTATATACTTACAATGCAGTATAACACACTTTCAACACTTTTGTATATGCATACCTCTCAACATCTTAGTGCAAGAAATCTGGACAAAGCCTGACATAATGGGGGGACAAAGACCCAAAAATAGGGACAGCTTTTAAATATTGTTCTTGTAAACATAGAAAGTTGATAGAGTAACTGGGTATGTGTTAACACACATCTTCTGAAGGATTTGAAGTTTGAAACTCAAATGTATGCCATTATTTTGTGACTTTAATACTTAAATCATTCCAGTGATTTGCCAGAAACCCACATATTTTATGAGGAAAATATCAAAAATATGAAGCAAAAATCTGAACATTCTGCAAAAATCTGGATAGTTGAGAGGTATGTTATGCAGTATGATTCCTTGATAAGTCGTCACTAGTAATAGAGCCTTTTAACTTAAAAAAACAGTTGATGGTAGAAATCTCCTTACTTTTACTCCAGACAAAATGATAACCTTGGAGTTAAAATAGAATATATGTGTTTGAGTCTGTGTGTGTGTGTGTGTGTGTGTGTGTGTGTGTGTGTGTGTGTGTGTGTGTGTGTGTGTGTGTGCATGTGTTTGTGTGTGCGTGTATTTGTGTTGAATATTGTAGAGTAGTATTTCTGGATCTGACCCATATACCTAAAACCTTTTCTTCAATTAACCAATATACCTAAAACCTTTTCTTTAACTGCTGATGTTCTAATTTGCAGACTGGGTGGGCAATAAGATGTGGCTTGTGAGGATATGCTTACCTTTGGTCCTGGGACAGCCATGCCTCTTCAGCCAAACCACATACGCAGCCTGGTGATCTCTCTGACTTCTGGCTTCCACCATGTAGAGTAGACATCTTCCCTCATCATAATGTAGTCCAGCCTAACAAGATGGGCACTGACATCCAATCTGCCAGCTCTGTCAAACACCCTAGAGGATGATGGATCTTGGTTCACCTCTGCAGGACTAACAGTTTCACCTCTCTTTGCCTTACTTTTTTATAACACATAGTCCTCACCTGAATATGCCTCGTGTGTGGAAAATTACTGGCAACCACATCTTGTTTATGGCTCAGAAGAATTGTGACAAAGATGGCTTTAGGGTTTCAGCAGGAGGCCAAGAGATACCAAGTCAAGCTGCTTGCATGGATTGCCAACTTATGCTTTACATCATAGCCAGAATAACATGCATTTGTCAGCATGCCATACTCTGTCTAGCCAGCAATCCCACCTTTGTACTCTGTATAGCATATGGCAAAACAGTCAAGGAGTAAAGGATACAGACTAATGCAAAAAAAAATTTGCAACTGCCTGGATAACAACTCCCAAACATACAGGGAGATGTTTTTGATGGATTGTGGAGAAAAATAAAAATGCTAATAACAGAAATTTGATAACTTTTCTGTGCTGTTTCTATTAATTTAATGCTATAATAGTGAATACTAATAGAGATGTTTTCTATGAATCTTTCAGCAAGCAGAACCAAAGTGAATTCATTTAATTTTTGTTTTATTTATGCAAGTGCTAGATGGGCTGGCCACCAGTAATTTTCAGGCATGACATAAGTCAGATCGACATTCAAAAGTATAAATGTATCCAAAAATAAACCGAAATCATGATCATATGCTCCATTTATAGAACGTCTTTCTGGTCCAGTGATATGTTCTATGTCACACGTATACACATTACAATATCATCAAGTAAAACGTCTGTTAAATTTGCACTTGAATATATAAGCAATCCTTACTTAAGAGTCTGAGTAGCTTAAGTACTTTATAATAACACATATTTACGTAACGAGACTAAGGCCCAGATTCATGAATTCCTGTACTTAGTGCTGCTAGATAGCATGCTATTTTGTATTCATTAAGTAGCCCTCACTTCATGTCCACCCTCAAAACAAGGGTAAGTGACAAAACATGCTAATGAAAGCATAAGTAGCTAAATCACATGCTAATTAAATAAGCCAACATGGTGGAGCTATGCAGGAGTGAATAATGTGAGCTTGGTCCCTTTTGCCCTGAAATCCCAAACTCTTTTGAATACAGTCATGAAGATACTTAAAAAATGATATCAAATAAATTTTACATAATACTGAAAAAGCTTTATACCTATATGTTGTGTCTGTGTAGCACTGCTTTCCAGATATTTGCACACATTTGTCAATTAACATACAGCTATGCATAAATATTGTATTTCTTAAATATTTCCAAAATGCATTAATTGCAAACTATGTTGCAAGAAACTGAATATCATGTCTGACAGAACAAAGGTTAGTTGTCCGTCTGTCTACTAGCACTACTAGGTTTAGAGAGAATTGGATAGTTTCTGTTATAATGTTAGCGAAAAGGTACTATTTATGTGATTTATTTCTCATTATACAATCAGTTTTATGGCTAGATGATAAATTAATATGCCCATTATGTAAAGGATTGTGTGCCAAGGAAGTTTAGATTTTATACTTTCATTATAACTGTTACATTTCTCAAGATAGTTTGATTTCTTTAATGCCAGATTTAGTGATTGCATTTTCAGTAAGGTAGCGTAAGCAAAAGCTGTCCAGTTAGAAACTCTACAGGTGGCAGGAGCTGTGAAATTGTACTGCTTCTAGGAGAGAATGAGTTAAAGTGGTAAACCGACAGGCTGAGTTAAATAAATTTTGTAACGCTGCTTAAATCAGTAAATTCCTGTCAATTTGTCTGAAATTAAATATTGCATACCAAAAAATGTCAATATTTTGAAGCATGAAGTCAGTGGCTCAATATGTGAAACACCTGTCTTTGAAGCTGGGATGATCAGAAGTCTGTGGGTGTTGTTCACAGACTACAGGGATGAAAGGGTTTACAGAAATTTAAAAATGTACTGGGGAGCATGTGAACTTTGTTGGCTTCTGCAGACCTAGCGGCCCTCGTATCCTCAGCCAAAATGAATCACTTCTTCCAGCAAAGTACACACATCTCCAGTAAAATCAATTGCTTTCTCAAGCAAATCTTCTGACCTGTCATAAAGGATATAAGGGATAGAGACTGTAGAAGATACAGTTGTCTTATAAGACAATCAAATGTATTTATGACTAAACACATTGACATATATCTGGTTGTAAAAATAAATGTTGGCAGCACTTTGTGATATTACAAGTATGCCAGTCAAATGTAGCTCTTATGATGTCTGTCACATATGTAAATGTTATTTTTATGGTGCACTTTTCATCATAATGACATTATTGTGACTGTAATGTGTCGATGTGCTTCAAAAAATGCTTTGGCCAAACATCAGTTTTCATAAGGAGGGTGAAAAAAGCTGAAACTTGTGCTAGAGACATCTAGTTTTAGTGATTACTCTTTCCAGCTGAACAAGCTATGAAACTCCGCAGCACAATGTTATGTTATTAGAACTCTGTCTCACAGCTCTAATGTATGAAGTTCAATCCTGATACCTCCTCAATATTTTCATGCACTTTTGCATAAACTGCATGTGTCTGCATGCATTTACTCTCTGTAAACCAGGTTTCCAGCACCTCTTATAAGTGTGTTACTTTGTTAGCTACTCAAAGCTAACTCTCCGTATATAATGCATATATGCATGCTCTTATGGCTTAGCTTTTGTCTGAAATGCATCAGTTCTTTACTCAATTAATAAACTAACAAAAATAAATAAATAAAAAATGTATGCACAATCCACTGTCATGAAAGAACCAAAATATTAGCATACACCAGCATGCCAGTTTTTTATATAATACATAAACCATCCTAGCAGACCAAATATTATTGCCATCTCCACACAATACTACAGGAGTAAACACCACACTGCACATGCTTGTAGATTAAGATATACAACTGATCTATTTCCATGGCTCTCACTACCTGATTATAAACAAGGAAACTGTGCTATTCAATGATAATATCAATCAGGAATTCAGCTTTAATTCCATAGAAGATGGCAGCGTACTGAAAAAAACAGTTATACATTACAGTTTACCCTCTCTCTCTCTTTACACACAAATACACATATAAACATTGGGAAGCTGCACACGGAATTGTTCTCATTACACCACTCCTAAAGGAGAGTAATAAACTCATCTCTAGATGACTTGAAGTCGAGTTGTGTAATGTCTGATTCATATAATCAACATTCTTAAATGTATGTCAGTAGCCTTAGAAAGGCTTTTAACTTTTGTACACATTTTAACAAATACATATCAAAAAGTAACTTGTGGAGGTGTTAATGCTGTTTTCATAAAAAAAAAATACTTTACCATTTCTTGATATTAAGTAAAAAAAAAAATCTCAGTAACATAACTGCTTACAAACATAATTGTGTTTTTCTATCCCTCTGGCAGACACATATCATGGTCTCATCTTGTCTCTCACAATGGAAAATAACCGTTTAGAGTCTTTTCTGGTATCTGTATTGTATCAGTTTGGCACAGTCACAGCAGGTTTCAATGCATTGTGTATAGGCTTCTGACTCATCATTGATTCAAAACTCGTAGTTTTACTTCAGGGATTAGGCTGAATAAGAACAACTGATAGACTTAGTAAACTTCGGTTAGCAAAGGGTCTCATATTCCTTGGTTTGAATACTAGTGTATGGATCTGTGGTATGCTGCTTTGCAATAGAGACTCCTTAGTAATGGCCTGGATATGTTTCTGGTTATGTCTCACAAAAGACACCATCATCTGTAAGTACCACATGGAATCATGATTCATCCATTTTTTGTACTGCAGTGCCAGATGCTTCTTATCTTTTCTCTGCTTTCAGCTTTAAGCAAACTGGCTGCCTTGTTTTAAGAACAGGAAGAGTACAGGTAGAATATCACTTGTCATAAAAGTGTTTGAATGTCTTTTCAGTTTCTTTTTGATATGTTTTCTTGACATATTTGAAAGCTGTAGTCTTTGGTCCCAGTCTAGATGCCATCATAAGTATATTAGTCCTGATTTGTCTAGCAAACATGAGCAGTGTGGTGTTTACACCAGTAGTTTTGTGTGGAGTAGCATGGTGTGAGGATCAAGTTGGTGATGAATTGTTTTGGTAGACTGGACTGCTGTGGATTGTGGGTAGTGAGGTCCTGTGGTAGAATCTATGAAACTTTAGTATCAGCAACTTACAGGAACTCTACATTAAACTCAATCGGTATACCATATTGGGTAAAAATTGTCTTGAACCCAGCAATACTTTGTTGGATAGCCATTGCTAAAAAGTGAAGAATTTCTATATTTCAAGATCAGTGGCCCACTGCTACAAGGTAGCTCATTCTTCTGAATTCACATAAGTGCACAGCTATTCCCCGTTACGGATGTTGTGATAATGGAATTGGTAATGATTCTGTCTGCGAGGATGCTTTATGTATTATACAAAGCTGGCATGCTGGCATATCCTGATATTTTGATTCTTTCATGACTCTTGGCAGACCTTAACACCTTTAATTAATTTGTTTAAGAGTTTTAATGTTTTATGAGGTAAGTCCAACAACTCTGTCTTGCTGCAGTAATGTCACTGTGTTCAGACAGTTGTCTTCAGGCAATACAGTATTTATACATCAGATTCTATGTCCAATGGTTAGGCCATCAATACATCAGATATTTTGTAACTATTTGTAGCTCAGTTTCATGCTTGTTAGTATATATTCTCCATCTAGCTTTTAGTAGTTAGTGGTTGATTCTCCATGGTGGTCTGTTCATGTGTCTAAGCATCTTCTATGGCATCATATTTTATAAGGGCATTGGATTACTTAACATCATCTCAGCCACAATCAATTGCTTTCTAGGTATGCAAATCACTCCAGCATTGGAAATTTCAGTTTCATAAGCAAACTTAGGCATTCTTGATCAAATTAATCAGCAATACATGGTCTTCTGACCAGTCAGGAGTTGGAAACTCTCTGGGCGCAATAGGTATTGTGAGAAATTCTCACATGCCCTTATATATGCAAACTTTCTTTTTTTCTATTTGCTAAAACCTTGTCATGCATAAGGTTGCATTCTCAGCAATAAGTAATAGGTTTTAAGACTTTCTATCCATCTGCAGTAGACCATAACTACTCGCATTAACATTCATGGCAGTTGGTTTGGTGACATCACAGTAAGGAAGCATTAGAGAAAGCTGCATTCATTTAACTTTGTCGAAGACTTGTGCTTGGGCATAACTTTGATGAAGACATATTCTTCTTTTGTAAGTCGGTCCCTGGGCATAGCAATATGGATAGATCTGATATAAATTTGCCCAAGAAATTTATCACACCTAGGGCCTGGCATAACCCAGTTATACTCTAGACCTTTCTGCTGCATTTTGGCATTCACCTTGCTTGAATTTTGGTCTAATTCCACTAACTCTTATGCTGTCACCAAAATATCACATTTTGGGCTTAACAGACACATTTGTTGCAAGCTTGAGTTTTTAATGGTTTGTCGCATTGTCTCTCCCCTTCTGTAATGTGACTGTTATTCAGAATCAAACACTAGCACATCATCTATGGTAACAAAAACAATAAGCAATAACAGCAACAACTTCTTGTCCCATCAATTGATTACTTATTTCACAATGGAATATTTCTGTTGCCTAAGTTATGCGCCAAATTGCAGTCCTTTAAAACAAAGCAAACCTTTCCCTGTTGAAGTAAAAAAGGTTATTGGTATTTGACTATGCATCTCTAGGGGTATCTGCCAAAACACATAGAGCATTTAACATGGAGATCGAACAGCCTCCAACCAGCTTCAGTGCAATATCCTCAAAGATTGATCAAAGATTGATCAAACAAGCATTCTCCTCATTACATCATTAGTTAACTTGTTTTAAACTGACAAGTATTCACAATGCTATTTGTTTCTCTAACTGGCACCACTGATATACACCATTCAGTAGGATGGCTTAGACTTTTATTCGTGCTACTTGTTTGTGTAGGTGTTATTTTTGCCTCTGCCTTACTGAGTACTGGGCACAGTGCCCTTCTTGGTGAGGTCCAGTTATATGGAACAGCATCTGGCTTCAGTTTTATTTTTTACTGACTCACAGTTAAGTAGATCAACTTCTGCAAACACACTTGTATTAAATTCTTTTTATTCTGGACACCTGCTCCAGCTTACATGGCATAGTTTTATGTAGCATATCCTTCACATTTTCACCTTCTAGCACATATATCCTAAATTCGTAATCATTCCCCTTCCACTCAGTCTCTGTTAGGATTCTTTCTTACACTTCCATCTGCCTGCAGAGCTACATATTTGGATTTCTGCTTTATGTGGTTTTGGATGCATCATGATATTTCTATGTCTATACACAAAATGCTAGTGACACAAGCTCCTTTATCTATTTTAAAGCTCACTTAAGTTACATGTGCTGGGAGTTTGACTTTTCAGTCTGATACAGTTTTTGGCACAGAAGTCATTTAACCCAATAAAATAATTTCTGAACACTTTCCTCAAGTTTGTTTGTAGCAGCTACTAAATTTAGTAACTTAGTTTTATACCGGATGGCAAAATGTCCAATCTTGCTACATTTCTTTTATCTCCACTCAAGTGTAGCATTCTGCTCTGAACAAGCATGTAAAAGGTTTTATGTTGTGCATTTGCCGAACATGCCTTCATTCTGCTTCTCAAACACATTTTGACAATAATCATGTTGTTTTACTGTATTTACTATTTTTTTGTGTCTTACTTTGTGCACATCATTTGCTTTACTTATGTTAATATTTTATCTCCTTACTATTTCAGCCTCTCTAGCAATTTCACTTTCAAATGCACAGCTTGAGCCAGTTCAAATTTAGAGAGCCTATTCAATCTTCTGTCCCCTAATTTCTTTATTATTTGTCTGGCTAAACATGCAATATTCACTTAATTCAGAGAAGCTTCTGACAAAATGCTTCCGCCCACACTTCTTTAAATAGAACAGATCTATGGAAGCATGGCTTTTCATGAATAGCGTTTCCTTTTGGCAGAAATGGGAGCTTGCTTATTATTAATCATATATGCTACAGAAAATGAAAATGTAATATAAGTGGCTTCCACATCATTGTCTGTGGGATGAAGTAAAGTGTTTTCTGTATTTCTTCACTTTCCTTGTCAAACTTTGATGTTATGCAAAAGAGGGTGAACCTCTACCTCCATCATGGCCAGGTAAAAGGTTTGCAAAGTTAAATTTATTTATTTATTTTTTATTTTACATTTGTTAACTGGGAGAGTCCGACTGGATACATGTCCATTTTCAGCGGAGGCCCGGGGAGAAAAGCTCCAGGTACATAACAGACATAGGAACATTGTTAATGCAAAAAAGGAAGATAGTTGAGTTCTAAATAAAATATAAAGATACATCACATCTTGGGAAAAAAATGACAGCAGCATATAAAAAAAAAACATAGGTCAGTTACAAAGGCGAGGCGCCTTGTTAAAAAGCGGTTAAGGATAGTGAGGTAAGAGAAGGGTAAATGATAGTGGTTAATCAGGTTCGGAACAGGGACATTGCCAGAGAGTATTGAGATGGGGTTTAAGCTTTTTTTTGAATTGTAGGAGTAAAGGTTCTGAGGTGAGCATGGTCGGTAGGGAGTTCCACATTTTACCTACAAAGTTTGAGAATAGAGAATCCCCAGCAGAATTATTGGCTTTGGTAGTTTGAGCTAAGATCTTATTGGAGGAGCGTAAAGATTGCAGGTTAATATAGGGGTGAATGATGTTTTTCAGAGCTGGTGTTTTCTCTGGGTGATACAGTATCTGGTGAGCCGTTTTGAGTTGGTTGAAATGGATTTGGCTGGAAAACTCTAACCACCCTAGTTGCTTCAAGTTAGTGCAGTGGTGCGTTCTAAAGATGGAATTTGTGGCAAATCTAGCTATGTGATTGTAACAAGAAGCAAGTTTGTTAAGGGTTGTCTTGTTTAGGTTTGTAAAAAGGGGGGAGGCAGAGAAAAGAGTTGATAGTAGGTGTGTGCTGGAAATTGTAATTTTAGCGTGAGGAGTGAGAAAGTGTTTTACTTTATAGAGAGAGCCAAGCTTTTTATTGATGGTTTTGATGGTTAGATTGAAATGGGTGTCAAATTTAAGGGAGTTATCAATGGTAACACCTAATAGCTTTGTGTGAGCTTCTGGTGATATAGTGATTCCATTGGAGGATGTAATAGAGAAGATGGGTGGAAGAGTCTTGTTAGTGGGTGAGAAAGTAAGTAGTTTTGTTTTGTTGGGGTTGAGAACTAGTTGATGACTTGAGAACCATTTTTCTATTAGGTTGAAGGTGTTTTGGGTTGAAGCAGTGAGGTCTGCCAGGTTGGAGGCAGTGCTGATGATAGTCGAATCATCTGCATATTGAATGCATGTGGCATGGGGGGTGATTGTGGGCACGTCATTAACAAAGATGGTGAAGAGAAGAGGGCCAAAAATGGATCCTTGGGGAACTCCAAGTGTAACAGGTAGGCATGTGGATAATTTGTCCTGCCATAGAACAGCCTGTTGCCTATTGGACAGGTAGGATTGGAACCATTTCAGCGTGGAATTGCTGAGTGATAGTTTTTTTAATGTATGGAGGAGCTGAATGTGGTTCACCATATCAAAGGCCTTGGAGAGGTCTAGGAAAAGAGCAGATGATAGTTTATTATTGTTTCTGAAGTTATTGATGGTATTAGAAAAGGATAGTAGGGCTGATGTGGTACTGTGATTTGGCCTGAAGCCATGTTGGGAGTTGGCTAGAATTTTATTTTTGGTGAGGTGTTCCATCAGTTGTTTGTGGACACACTTTTCCATAATTTTGGCCAGGGGTGAGAGTATAGCTATAGGTCTGTAGTTGGTTATCTCTAGTGAGCTACCACCTTTATGGAGAGGAATAATGTGGGACATTTTCCATATGGAGGGGATGAAGGCTTCTGACAAGGTACGGTTTATGATTATGGAGATGGGATAGGAAATGGCCTCAGCTGCTTTTTGCAGAAACTCAGCTGGGAGAAGGTCAGCTGCTAGCTTAGTGGGTTTTAGTTTTTTAAGAAGAGATGTTATAGAGGATATGGGTACTGGATCAAAGGTAAATAGATGATCTGATGTAGTTGTAGTATTCTGCTGGCATGGGTAGTGGAGTGGGCTGGTTGTTTGTTTGAATTGTGTGGCCAGGGATTGTATAGTTTCTGTGAAGAAACTATTGAATGTGTTAGCAATGTTTACAGGGCACTGTTGTTTGCAAGTTGTTGGAGTGGGGGTGGTTGCCTGGCCTGGGTGCAGGAGCTTGTTTAAGCCTGCCCAGAATTTTTGTGGATTATTAAGGTGTTTGTGTTGGAGGTGGAGGAAGAAGTTTTTTTTTATCATCTAAGATCATTCTTTTAGTTTCATTTCTAAGTTGCCGGAAGGTTTGGTGGGAGTGTGGGTCTTTAGAGGTACGCCATGTGACCCACATCTTGTTTCTAGATAGGATTTTGGATTTTGTTTCCTTAGAGAGCCATGGTGCGGTTTTGGTTTTAGTTCTAATGGACCGTATTGGAGCATGGGAATCTAGAATCTTGAGGAAGGTGGTGTTGAAGTAGATAACTGCCTCTTCAAGAGGAAGAGATTTGAGTATTGTCCAGTTGTGGGCTTTAAGTTCAGTTTGAAGAATAGAGGCGTTGAATTTATTATTGTTCCTGATTTTTTTTATGGTTGTAAGAACGGGGGTGATGTTCTTGAATTTGATAACATAGGTGAGAAAGTGATCACTCATGTCCTCTGGGTGAGTACCTGCTGAGTACTGGTCAGGATCTTTATTAGTAAGGATCCAGTCCAGGATGCTGTCTTTGTTTTGGGGTTTACCTAGTCTGGTAGGAGTGGATATAAGCTGAGAAAAGCCATGTAGATTTATGCTGCTAGATGGGGAGCTAGATGATAAGGAATTCCAATCGATGTTGAAGTCACCTAACACTATGGATTCCTGGGGGTGAGTTTGAGTTAACCAGTGGAGAAAGTCCTCTAAGGTTTTGTTATTATTGTTGCTTGGGGGGATGTAAATACATGATATATTTATGCTTTTATGTTTGTTTGGTTGAAGTTTTACAAGTAGAATTTCGGCATTGATTGTTAGGAGGGGTTGTGGAGAGGCAAGGGAGATTTGTAATGTATTTTTGTAGAGTATGGCTACACCACCACCTTCTGAGTTATTCGGTCTGCTCTTAGTATATCATACCCTGGTGGGATTATCTGTGTGTCTTTCGTACTTGGTTTAAGCCAGGTTTCTGTGAGACATAGTAGGTCTGGGGAACAAGTAGCTAAAAGGGCATGTAGGTTGTGAATCTTATTGTTTACACTTCTGATGTTTAGATGACAGGTCAGAAGAGAGTTAAAGGGTCTAGAGTTTAGATTGAGAAGTGGAGGGCAGGATCGGGTGGAATTAGAATTGAGTGGAGGGGAAGGGCCAGGGTTGGGGTGGATATCACCATCTGTGGCTAGTCTGTGATTCAGAGTGGTAATGAATTTGAGGGCTTTGAGTAGAAGTTTGTAGTAATGTTTATCATTTGGTCTAATATTGGTAGGTTTGATAATTACATAGCGTTCGAGTTCTAACAAGGAGGGTGAGTAGGGAGTTGAGTCATGGCCTCTGTTGTTAATTATGGGGGAGGGGTTGGTTTGGTAGCCTGGGTGGTGGAAGCCTATGTAAGACCAGGTTTCATATAGGGTAGCTAGGTAAGGGACAAGTAGGAGTGGAAAAAGAGTTAGTATGATAAGCTTCCTGGGTGGTGTCATATTCCGTTTGATCTTAGAGGGCGGTAGTGAGGTACAGGAAGTTAGTGGACAGTAGGGGGAGTGGTTTGAGGTTATAAAAGTACGAGTACTGGGGGCGGGTGGGAATAGGGGGCAGGGAGGGAACGGAGCGAGCACGAGCGGCAGTGCTCATGAGCGGGTTTACACTAAGCCACTAGAGCCCAGGTTTCAAGATGTAACTCCTGAATAATTAACTTGCAGGTGAGTAATCTCATCTAAACAAACATCAGGTTCAATTCCTATGCTGTGGGAGCTTGTTTTTAAAATTTTATAGCTGTTTGCCTTAGTTTTAGAGTGTGTTCTGTAGTTTAAGTGGAGTATATGCAAACGAGCTTGGATTTTTTGTTTGGGTAAGCCTAGGGAGATTCGTGCTAGTGCTGAGGACCCTTAAATGATACTTTACTTTAAAGTCTATACTAAAATGACCAGATAATGACCTGTTTTGTTTTTACAGGTTGTGGGCAATAGTAGAGTAGTCGTTCGAAAAGGGCGAAGTTCTTGTCTGCCTCACGCTGTGCAGGGGAAGACCTGGGAGGGATAGAGAGAGAGCTTGATTTCAGAGGCAGTCAGAAGCAGCTGTGTAGCTTAAACAACATTAGACTACCCAAGGAAACCCTAAACTATGTTAGTAAAATCTTTACATATCTTTACATATAGCATAAATCATTATAACACATTAGCATTTTACTGCAACAGTGCCTTATGACTGAGAGTCAAAGAATGTTGAATGTTGAATATCCTGCTTCTCAAAAAATATACAGAAGGCTCTCAGTTTTCACTCTAATGAACAGCCCTGCAAAGAGCTTGTCATACTAAAGTCTGGTTACCAAACACATTTAGCTTTAGAGACACAACTTAGCTTTAAAGAAACAAGTAGCTACAATATTCATGCCATTCAATAGTGCATTATGTAATTATGTAGTAAAAAAGAGTTACATCAGTTACTATTAAATCACACAATTCAACTTAAATACATTTAACAGTCTATTATAGGTTCATAGGTTCATAGGTTTATACTAGGCTATCTTCCCTAAGGCATTTATAAGCCTAGCCCAAATTATTGTGGCTTACGCCACCCCTTATATGAAAAAATACTGTGCCCATTAGTTTGTTGTGCCTCTGTCCAGCAGTGACCCAGAGATGATTCCCGGGGTAAACCTACGATCTCCCATCCACAGGTCTAGATTTCTCTTGAACAGAGTCAGCGAGGTGCACTGCCTCACATGGACCGGGATTTTATTCCACAGCATAGGGAGTCTCTGAGTGATAAATCTATCCCTCCAGCACGTCCTATTTATATCCGTGCTAAGGTTTAAGTCGCTTGCTCTAGTGGTTTTGGTGGATTTGGATTTTTTGAGGTGGAGCATGTCCATTAATTCCGGGTTGGACATGGCCTTGTATGTCAGGCACATGTCACCTCTGAGCAGGCGGTATGCGACTGAATAGAGCTGGAGTTTCTTCAATCTGGCAGCATATGACAGATTTTGGAGTCCCTTTATCCTTTTGGTGAGGAACTTTTGGGGTCTCTCCAATTGCTGCAGATGTCGGGTGAGATGCATCCCGAATGGGGCATTGTACTCGATCATTGGTCTGATAAGTGAAGAGTACAGGGGAACAATGACCTCACTAGATCTGGATGTGAATCCCTTCATGATCAGGTGGGCAATGTAGAAGGTCTTTCTAACCACTTTAGCAATGTGAGTGTCAAAGAAAGGCCACTGTCAACCTGGGTCCCCAGGTCCCTGATAACCTCTTCTGTGCTTAGTGGATTGCCACCTATATGGTAGCTTGGGGTTACCTTGTTTTTCCCGAAGGGTATGACTATACATTTTTGGCGTTTAACTTCAGGCCATGGCTGTGGCACCAGGTATCTGTTTCCGTGAGTCCCTTCTGAAGGATATCAGAGGCCGATGCACTTTCCACTATGGCCCAGTTTGCAGTCATCTGCAAACTTGGTCAGCCAAAGTCCTCCCATGTTGGCCTGTACTTCTGAGAAGTAGATGCCAAACAATAGGGGGCCTAGGACCGAGCCCTGTGGGACACCACTTGTGACCGGCTTGGAGTCTGACACAGCGCCAGCAACTCTAACCCTGTGGGTTCTGTCCTTAAGCCAGTTTGCAACCCATCTTGTGACATATGGGTTTACATTTAAGCTGGTAAGTTTTTCTACAATACCGAGTGGGGTATTGTGTCGAAGCTTTGCAAGGTCAAGGTAGGCTGTATGGACTGCCTTTCCCTCATCAATGGCCTTGGTGACTATTTCAAGAAGTCGACCAAGTTCAAAAGGCATGATCTTCCCTTGACAAAGCCAAACTGGGTCGGGTCCAATGTCTGCAAGTCCCCTATATCTTTGTTTATGAGCTCCATTATGATCCTCTCCATAGCTTTGCAGACTAGACTTGTTAAGCTTATGGGGCGGTAATTACCAGGGTCCGTGAGGCGCCACCTTTGTGGAGTGGGACCACAGTTGCCGTCACGCCACTCCTTGGGCACGTATCCTGTGGTAAGGCTGAGATTAAACAGCTGCCTTATGTGCGGGTTTAATTCCTCATTTAGCTCGTGTAGCACACAGCCGGGGACACCATCCGGTCCCATTGATGCTGTGTTTTAGCTTTAGAGAGCAGCTTTCACCTGCGCATCTGCGATGTCCGTACGGCTACACTCGACTGGGATATTTATCTCTCCTTTAGGGGAGAGGGGTGAAGTTTGCACTGAACCTGTCTGCCAGTATGTTGGCAATGTCTGTGGGTTCAGTGATTTTTGTATCATTTTGGACTAATTCTGAGCATATCTGTGAGTTTCCACCCAGGTTCCTAACATAGCTGAAAAAGGCCTTATGATTGTCCTTTGAATCCATGGCAATTTTTCTCTCAAAATTGGCCTTAGTTGATTTTATGAGTGCTCGTATTTTTTTACTAATAATGGAACAATGAATAACAGCTTAATACATACCTCAGGAGGTAGAGGCCGGTAACAAGGTCCTACAGCACTAAATTTTTCTGGAGGATTGAATTCTGACATTTTTAATAAATTAGTGGATATGTTGGCCTTTTGACTGAACATTGCTGAAAAAAACATTCATTTGAATAAAAATAACTTTTCAGTAAAAATCACTTACTCTGAATTCCATGTCATCCCCTTTGCAATTTGACATTTTTTCGTCATTTAGATTTGAACATTTAAAGTGATAAATACCCCATTGAACTTGATTCCTTGTTATGCTTTCAATAATGACAATAGACTCATGATTTCACTGTTATTATTCAGTTTTTATTCCACACAAAATGGCAGCATACTGAAAACCCAGCTACTATTACATCTTCTTCTTTAAACGCGAGCTAAGAGTTATATACATTATGGGTACTAATCATCCTTAAAGGTATAAGCACATTTACACATATATACATCAGAAATTTGTACACACGACTGCTATTGCTAGAAATGCTACCCCTCCAGATGCAAATATTTGTGAAGGAATTTTCATGGTGGTATATCCGAATTGACATAAAACAATGTATGGACTTTGTTCCTCCAATTCCTTATAGCATAGCCATTGGATTATGTCTGAGGACTACACCTCCAGGACCTGAAATTACAGGGAGAGTATAATTCCTCCTTGCTGCCCTTCTGCAGCTGTCTGGTATTCTGCGGCAGTTCTGATGTACTGCACATGCATATGCTTATGCAGTACATCAAAGCTGTGGGTGGAAGCAATGGAGAAAGCAAGATCTCCGTTGCTTCTTACAAAGTGTCTTGCTATGTTAAACTCCTTTAACATAGCGAGACAGTGTGTAAAAAGCAACAGAGATCTTGCGTTCTCCGTTGCTGTAAAAAAAGCCTTATACTAATGGAAAAAGTCCAGGGGACTGGACCTTTTTCCATTCGTATAAGTCTCATTTACAACATGCATGCTGACCAATCAGCGTGCACATTTTGGAATGTTAATGGGGGGTCGTTGTATAATTAGAAATTATACAGAGAGTGATTTCCAATGGAAAACATCACTCAGCTTTCTAATCCTTATCTTCTTGCAATTTAGGCACTGGACACGCACGCATTTTGATCTTCGACACCTGTAGATATGCCTGTGAAAATTAATTACACTTTTTATGTTCTTTGTAAGCTCGCTAGGATGATGTCGGAGAAAATAATTAAAATGAACTTGTCGCTGCAGGCCACTTCCATTCTAATAAAAATAAACTCAAAGAAGAACAATTATAATCTTCCAAAAAAAGGAAAGGAAAGTGAACAAAAAGACCTTTCTTACAACAGCAGAAGAAGTGGACCATCCAGCAGTAGAGATATTTGTTTCTTCCTGAATTATCAGTTTCTATTATTTTTTTCCAGACATACCCAATGGTCATGTTGAAGCTAATACCCTTTGCATGGGTTTGAGGCAGTAGTCTTTTCCAGTCTGCAGTCAAGATCCACTGAATACATTTGCTTTAAACCACTAATTCTGAAAATGCTACTAAAAGCTATAAATAAAAAAAAAAATCACATCCCCATAGCTTCTTGCTGATTGAATGCCATAATTCACATTTTAACACAGTTGCCATTAACTTAAATGATACCACTGCCTCTCTACATGTTACAACCTGAAAAAATCCATCAAATGTCATGTCTTTGTTTTTTATAAAACAGTACAACAGTATTGAGTGAATTTTGCATAATGTAGATTTGTAAACAATTCAGATACTGCTTTCTGACGCCTAAGGACTAGAAATAATCTAATTTTTTTTACAACATGTGTGAAACATAAATTAAGCAACACAGTCACCAAACAGAAATTTTCCCTTATGGATGGTTACTTATTTAACTGCATGTTAGGAAAAAAATGCAACAGAAATTAGGCAGGACAGTTTAGGCATCACACTACTATATTATCAGCTATCACTAATCATTAAATTGTATCTGTCAAAGTATATGTGAGATTGCTATTTGAACATCCATTCACACATTCTTTAAACATTGTGAACTACATTTCATGCCATAAAGTAGAGTCGAATTTGCCTTAGCAAGTGATTATAGCTTGTTTTACAAAGTCTACCATCTGCTGTAAGCTGAGGGTACAATGCTTTACAATAACCTATCGTATTATGGACATCTGCGACAACGATGCTTCCTTTGATTGCTTTGCAAATTTGTGAGTATTCTCACAATAAAAACAGATGTTTAAATGATATCATCATTGCTGTGACAGAGGACAGACTCCTGTCCTTACTTCTACCAACTGTCCATTGACTGGGATCAGTGTCCATTCATATAGTTAGTTCTGCAGTATGAATATTATTTATGGGTTCTAATGTGTTATACTGCAAAGAAACAAACCCATGTGTGTTGGTAATTTTCCTTGGGTATTCATTAATTTGAAATAGCAGACATATGCTTCAGTGTTAGAAAATTATGCCATTTTTACCTTTTAGATTGCTTTTACTGTCCACTGGCGTATGTTTAATGATCTCCTTTAACATTCCACAGGATAACTTCTTTTGATACACTTAAGCTGCTACTTCATGGGTACCTAAGAAAAAACAGAGTGAGTGTGTCATGCACTCCTTAATAGGCAATGTCCCTTCAAGGGCAATAACATGGTACTGCATTGATGCATACCTAATGATGTGTGGATGCTCAGAAAGTAAAATCCAAGATACTGACTTGTTTCTTCATTAATGCATGTATTCCTAAAAGGAAAACAATCAGTTTATTAAAACTTCTCCTGTAATAATGAGTATAGCCTCTACAAATGTGCTTTCTTAACAGGTGGTAGAGATGGTAAACCTTCATAGGAGATATGAACCATGAGTGCAATACATTTTTCCCAAGTGAGTGATCCTTATGTAGAGAGGCAATCCATTACAACATGATTGCTTATACAGCTACCTTTTTAACAAGAACTGCTCAAAATGGATTTCAGGGATCGGAATCTCTGTGAATAGAAGAAACCTCTAAGACTGGACTGAAGGGCCAATGCTTGTTTCTACCCGCCTTTCTAAAACAAATGGCTCCTCACCTGAAAAGGAGATCATAGAAATGGTTCACAGGAAGACCTCTCTTTCAAAGGCCACAGAAAATCTACAGGCAGTTTCTTTCAGTATTGCCTCCACAAGATACAGCACTTCACTAACACGGTTGCTGTTCCGCCTTTATCTCCTGAGACTATTCCCTCCAACTTAAATGTGAAGGTGAAACAATCTTAAAGGTACAGCTACATCATTGTTTTCTTTTTTTCATTCTGGGAGAACTATGGCCTGAAGACTCAGTGTTTGTTTGGAGGCATGTTCCATAGATGTTATCATACTCCTTGCTGTGTTCAGGCTGTTGAGGCTTACATTTCCCATGTCCATTCTGAGATTTTCCCGAAGAACTGATTTAATTTATTAAAGATATTTCACAGATTTCAGAAAACAAAATGCTGAGATACTGAATTTCAAAGTGCCACTTGTATGTTTTACATTCAGGTTGTAAGGAAGTATGTAATAAACAAAACTAATATTACTTGTCTTTCAAAAAGGAAATAGATAAACTAGTCATATTTGCTCTTTTTATCAATAAACCTGTGTGTAAATACTTGAAAACAAAAATAAGCAATTGTACTTTACTTCCATTCTGAGTGGGGTATATGTAAAACAACATGTGTGTGTGTGTGTGTGTGTGTGTGTGTGTGTGTGTGTGTGTCTGCGTGCATGTGTGTGTGTGTATATATATATATATATATATATATATATATATATATATATATATATATATATATATATATATGCTATTTTATACAGCATCCAAGGGCAGGACTGGATGCCATGGAATCAGGAAGTAACTGGACACTTGCTCAGCATACTGTAAACAGAGCCACAAATTTATTAAACTTAATAAATATAGGTCCATTGAAGAAACTAAACTAAAAACTAAACTTTTTAGAATAAGAAAGCCCACTTTACAAGTTGAGGTCATTATTAATAAAAAAATAACATCCATATTAAAGAGTAAAAAGCTTATTTATGTGACCATTTTACCCTTTGGTTTGAATGATAGTTATAGATGGTTTTGACAGGGAACATATCAAACCAAATTCCACTGGAGAAGGGGACTGAGTGAAGATGCCTACTGTTATTGTTCTTTCTATCTTAGCAACTGAACCTCTTACACACAAAACACGTATGCACCAGACATTAGTGGACTGGCACCTGAGGGGGGGGGCAGGGAATAGGATGTTTTTGTTTGCAGATGACTGTCTGCTTTGGCTTAAGACACAGCAAATGGTGATCTAGTCTTAGCAGATTTTATAGATGCTTTTCTTCAATACCCCCTTGGAGTAAATACTCAGCATATGATGTATACCCATTTAAACTCCAAACAACAACATTAAGGCAGAATGGATGGTGCCCAGCTTATACATGGTCAAAGGGGCCATCATGTTATTTGGGGAATTATTTTCACACTGACCCTTTGTCAATGCTGCAGTTGAATCAGATGAATAGTGGAATGAATTGTCTGTGTGAACAAACAAATGGGATGGCAAGAAAAGTCTCTTGTCAAAGACAGAACTACATTTTCTAACATACAATGAGAAAGTGGGTCCAGGCCATGGGAAAATGGCTGTTGCATTTAGCTTTAAAGGTTACACTGCTTTGAGTCTCATACCCTACTTTGGTCTGGATGTTTATAGAAGAGGAACTCTACAACTCAAGTTGGGTTTCATTGCCAGGTTGGTGGAATAAAGGTATGCAATGGATGTCACAGCTAATACAAGAGGTTAATGGAGTGGCTCTATATCACATAGTCGAAGTTCCATAACTTCGAACACCTAATGGTGAAACCATTATGTCTGAAGTTACAAAACTTCGACTACAGAAAAAAAAAAAGAACAGACAACAAAATAAATTGTTTTAAGCAGGGGGGCAAGCCCCCCTGCACCCACACACCCCCGCTACTTAAATATACCAGGTCAGAGATCACACCACATTGAACAAAATGGAAACCTCTGCTTATGGAGATTTCCATTCAAACGCTCAAACTTTTACAAATTCGAACTTATGGTCTTGACCATATGTGGTTCAAACTTGTAAAAGTTTGACTACATAATAGGAACCCTAATGGAGTAAATTGCTTAGCCCCTTTGTTATCATATCCAAAAATTTGACTTTCCATCCAAGGACAGGTGGAAGTATTTACAGTTAAGACATGACATGACACACAAGCATAAGACAGTGAAGAATAGGTGTGACATTAAAGGAAGGTGTGCTAGACACTGCTATAAGATTCTAATCTCCCAATACCATGAGGAGCTAATAGGCATGCTGCAATAACATATCTCAAAACTTGATGGTCTTAACTCTGTTGTTACCTGTTTTCATCAAGGAAAGTTGCTGCAGAGACTAAATGATACCGCCAGACTGTTTATTCATCAGTTTATCCACAGGCTGCATATCATCAGTTTGTTTAATCTGTAGGGGCTAACTGATGGCTAATAGGAAAAATGCTATGTAAAATACAACTCATGTCAAGGTTTCTATGATATTAAAAACCAGGACTATACATTTTGGGAATGCAAATAATATAATCGGATAACTTCTGCAATCAGCAATGCTTAAATACATGAAATAAATCAAGTGACAAAAATCATGTGGTCATATTATTAGTTTTTCATGTTTATGTCTTGATTAATACACAGAAAAAATATGGTCATATCTATCTATGCATCTATCTATCTATAGTAATATATATAGTCATTAATACATATTTATGTATATAGACCATCATATTTATGTATATAATTGTATAAAAGGCATGGATCTTACATAGGAAAGTTGTGACAGTGGTCTATTTTAGTAATCTGTGTGCCAATATCAAAAGCAATCATTCCTGTACAACTGGTTTTCCCTTCTTTTTGCTAAGTATATAGACTGAAATGTTTTTAGTCATATGGAAAGATTTAAAGGGTAGATGGGATCCTGATGAATTACATACAGATATAATTCAGGGAACAGTGGACTCATAGCCATAATGTTGATGCACTGAGGGATCTTTTGTAGTTTCTTTGCTCATCTAGTACATTTTTATAACCAAGGCTGCCTAATAAGGATAGGAGTAGACTGTGACACAGTCTGTAACTATGTTTTTGATGGAAATTATCCAGAAAATTGAGTTTCATGTTAAGCATCAGATGGTAATGCAGTACCCTTGTAATGTAATTAGATCTGAGCATGCATGGATAGTTATTCCCAGAGGTTCCATGATATAACATTTTTAACCTAACCCTTTCATCAAAAAGCAGACATAATCATGTGGTTCATATCCACTAAATGTGTACAGTTCGTCAGCAATATGTAGAGCATTTTTTGACATGTTTCTGAACAAGAGACCATAGCAATAGAAACTGTGACATAAACATAAACCTTCCTAGCTAAGCTTTGGTGGAATTCTTTGAAGTTACAATGTACGGTATGTTTCAAGGAAGGTAAAGCAATGTCTTTAAATAATGTGTATAAAGAGAAAATGTTATATATAGATGTAAGCCTTCCTAACTAGGATTTGGTGAGATTCCTTAAGCTTATATCTTACAGTATGTTTCAAAGAAGCCAAGGCAATGGTTTTAAGTAAATATGATTGACTTATTAATGAAAAGGAACTAGTACTTGTCAAACTATGGCCAGAGTATATATAATCAACAATTTAATGACAGAACTGTTCTGGTAGAATACAAATGTATGCATAAGGAGTAATGTCTATAATAAAGGAACATAGGCCTGCCACAAACAGAGTCCCTCAGGGATTGGTCCTGGGAATGATCCTTTTTGGCATTTACTTCTCTGATGTAATGGCCACTGTCAATGGCCTCTGGCTGAGTAAATTTGCAGATGATTGCAAATTAGGACCGGTCATCGAATCCCCCACTGAAAAAAATGTTCTCCAGGAAAGGCTTACACAGACAAATAACTGGTGTCAGAGACATTGATTAAATGCCAAAAAATGCATAACAGTATCCTTCAGGAAGTCATACATCCCTGGTAACTATCATATCAACAACACACCTCTAAGGGTAGACCCAGTAGTCAGGGACTTGGGGATACACATAGACAGTAACCCAACCTTTGACCATCACTTGACTACAGTAGTGAGTCAATCAATGTTGTTCAACTTATAACCAAAGGTATGGCCTCTATGTCCAGGGAAGCCATTGTTCTAGTGTATTCTGCATTCATCAGACCTATCATTGAGTACAATGCCCTTTTTGGCATGCACCTAACCAGGCATATCCAACCACTGGAATGTCCACAGAGGTTCCTCATTAAAATAATACCAGGAGTAAGTAACTTGTCCTGTGTAGACCGCCTCAAGGCCCTATCCCTGCATTCAGTCTCCTACAAGCTGTTGAGCAGAGATCTATGCCTGACATATCCCTAAATCAAACAGTACCAGAATTACCTGTTTTAAAGACTTAAACCATGCCTGTGATATAAATTGGACCTGCTGGAAAGACAGGTATGTCTCTCAGAGATTACCCCTTCTCTGGAACAGGCTCCCATCCATGTAAAGCAGAGTTTCTCCCTAAACCATTTCAAGTGTAACTTAGACAATTGGATGGAGAACAGGCAATTCTTCCCTGGTTTGGCAACTAGGTCTCTAAGAGACACAGACAGCATGTAAATGGTTCATCTCCCAAGCCCCTGCTTACGTTTATCAAGGGTACAAGAACTTATCAGAGATTTGGGATGCATGGCTAGGCTTAAAAAGACCTTTTTAGTTGTTAGCCTAGTAAACTACTATGGATGAACCCATGGATTACAGACGAATGTTAACAACATTAAGCTTTTCCTATTAATGATCCTGCTGAAGAGTTGAAAGGTCAGGCTCATAATGCCCTTCGGCAGCTGTCGTTTCAGTCCTGAACATCGATACCTTTGTATCCACAGAACCTGATAGACATGGTGGAAATTATCCTTGAATCATTATCCATTTAGGGTAAGGTATATTCCTTGGTCCATCAGTGTCATAGGCTTCGTTTATCTATGCTAATGAAAGGTTTGTTTAGCTCATCATTTTCTAATGTCACTACTCATATCATACTGATGCAGATTTGTAAAATAATAATGAAAATGATGAGTATTCTACTCTTTTTGAGTGGAAATACAAGTAAACAAGATGTAGAAAAGACATCAGTTATTCGTCTTCAAAGGCAAAAAGTGCTAGGGCTATGGACAGATTTAAAGGCTAACCTCTGGCTATTTATGTAGTATTTAAAATACCTCCTTGGCTGTCTTGATGGAGGTATGTAATTAAATCCAATGACAGTTCTTTTAAGAAGCTAGAATCTTAGATAGGGAAGTATAACGTCTTCGGAGCAAATATCCAGCTGTTGAATGTTTCACTGTTTAAGACTGCTAAAGCATCACTGTGGTAAGCATGCTTAGAAACATTGGGTACAAAAATGTCTGTAGACATCAAGAAATTATTAATAACAATCTTGTGTCTGCATCCTCTAGAACCCTTCAACACCATTAAAGATCATTGTCATTATAGCTGGAAGACTTTGAGCCTTGTGCTATGGGCCTCTTTGGCAAACTGCCCTGCCCTCTTAAAACCCTTTGAAAGAAATGTAAGAAAGTACATACATGGAAATGGAATTAAGGTATGACATGTATATCTTTTATCAGCTTAATCAGATGCAGAGAAGGGGAAATCTATACATGTGCAGATGTAGATAACATAGAAATAAAACTCTGAAGCCAACCATTTTTCCAAAAGGGGGTGAAATACTTATGGCTGTTTTGCAAGCAATGTTTATCTGTACCAGGTGTTTGCTCTTTTTGCTAAAGTCATTTTACTGTTAGTTTGCATATATAAGTAAAGGGCCAGTATAGTTTAGTCTTCCTTCTGCAATATTCAGATTGTTCCATTGATGTTCCCTGAATGATTAGCTGGTGAACAATAGGGGACCTTTCCCTGGGCAGCATTTGTTTGGGAAGTAAAATTGCAAGTTTTTCTGATCAAGCCACAGAGAACAGAATTACTGAGATGAGATAACTTCTTTACCTGGATCCTTGGTGCAGTGGATGAAGTCTTGACTTTGATCTAGACAAACTGTGTTTGATTAATGGATTGGGTATTAAAGGACCCAGATAGAGGAGGATAAGAAGTGAGTGGCCATTGTTAGCTCATCTATTTTGGAGGAGTATTTTGGTCATGTTAGCTGTAATACTGACACCTACAGGAGTATCAAATACATGACATGGAATGATAGGGACTGGGATGTGGGCCAGACTGTGTTATGGTGAAAAGCATAAAGCCAGAGGATTTGAATGTGTAAAAGCAACATGCACCCATTGATGCAGACATTGCAGTCATTGGGAAAGTTAGGTACATAAAAAAATCACACCAAACAACAATGGCCCACTTTATGCAGCTACATCTCACCCCTATGGTGAACAAATGGGCCAACAGCTAGCTGCCTTGAAAGGAAAAAGCCCTTATCCTGAAAAGGGTATTAATATGTCAAGTAGGCTGTTGCTGCTAATGGGAGTCTGTTCCTGCCACAACAGGAAATGAGTGGGCATAGTACAGAACCTGATAGAGGAACTAATAAATCTACAGGATGGTCATAACAGGAGGACCTGCTGATCATGTGGGGGTGAAGACTCAAAAATTAAAAAAAAAAAAAATGATGGAATAACTTATAAGATAATTCCGAAACACAACTCTTACCTATACATTTGTGCACTATATGAGTGTTAAATAAATCAAAGAAGTTCTTGCACTGGTATTAAAAACTCCTAATCTTTCAAAACAATGCTTACTGTATATAGCCCTACATCTCTAACTATAATAACTCTGAGATTACACAATATGATGGAAAGAAGAAACATCCTTGCCCAACTACAGTGCAACTGCCCAGGGGTGAACACCTTTATGAACTCTAACCTCTATACATTAAAATGGACTAAATCAAAACACGAAGTCAGCGCCTTTTCAGTGGTGCAAGTCCAGAGTATCCCACGTACCACTGCAGTTCTAAATATACTAACTCTGATATTGCACATTAATAAAGAATAGAAGAAAATCCTATTCCACACTTTACCTTGATCTTCCTCTGTTAACTATAAAGAGGAACATAAGCTAGATAGGAGTTCTATGGCTGGCCCATTTGTACCTACCTGAGAATCACAGTCAGTCCTCCATTCCCTGGCAACAGTCACATAGTAGGGAGTGCGTCAGCTTGCTAGTTCTGGAGAGCAGCCAGTACTCTCTACCTGGAATATCCCCCCTCATGTGCTATTGCAGTGTACCAAGAAGATCATGTCTCTACATGCTGAGTTCCACTCAGTTTACAGTGGAAGGTACTTGGACAGTATAACCTCAGTAGTCTTGGTCTCCACTGAATGTAAAATCTAGTTCTTCTGCTAGATGTCACCCAAGTGTGGAGCCAGAACTGCTCCATCAAAACAGGATGGGAGAACCAATAGACACAGCTCACTTCTATCCTCTCTGGTCAGCATCAACAGGCGTCAAAACCATTAGGCAAACTTGGGTAACCAGTTGCATAGTCAGGATTTTACCACTCTACACCATGGACCTGGCTAAAATAAATATATTACTATCTATATTAAGATATATATAGCCGGAAGTTTTTAACTATGTCTGGCTGAACTATATAGAGAAAATACCAACACAATTGACAGCTACGACCAGTTTTCATATTTTATGCCAGTATTTAAAGCAGGCATTCAATACACAGTGCATTAAGTTAGAACCTTTAAAAATTAACTAAAACAAAATACTTATCTGCACTGTGAGTACTTCTGGAAGTTGTAGACATTTCTACTCACAAATGCCAAGTCAGTTTTTCAATTCATTCAAAACCCACATTAATGAATAATGTCTGCTTCATTACTTTACTTTAGCAAAAGTCACCAGTGATGGGAAATATTGCTTAATGCACTGCTACATATGTTAAACAGTTTAAGTTTAGTGGCTTTCAGACTTCTTTATCTATCTGTCTCTCTCTATCTACCTGACTAAAGTTTAACATATTAATGACCATACAGATTAAAAAAAAATACAGTAAATAAATTACTTACATAGAAACAGCACAAAAAAGTTATATAGTTATGTTGTATAATATATAAGAAAATAGCAGAGTACATTTTTTATCAGCATATACTCAAAGAGCATGAACTATATGAAATTTTAAGCCAAGATTAAACTAAGATGAGTAAAATAGAAATAAATCATAAATAATGATTAGAAATAGAAATTCAAGGGAATTTTCTAATATCATTCAACACACTGATATTGTGCACATGAGATAATTAAACATATTTACACACATAGAAACAAATCCAGTACCAATAAGTATAGCACAATTAAAATAAAGAACTAATACATCTATTAGTGAGCTAGCAACTGACAGCATTATACGTACACATAAATACAGACACACACACACACATATATATATATATATATATATATATATATATATATATATATATATATATATATATATATTTAAAGATTAATCTTTGTCTGCAAAAAGTTCATATGACTTTTTTGCTATTAAATAAGTGTTGTGACTGATGTAGCAGCCCCTGACAATTTTAGTCATTTATCACTCAGAGTCATCTGTGTATCATTATAATGATTGATGTTGCCTTATAAAATTCCAATTTGAGAAGAAGAAGACGATGAAAAAACAGACAAAGCTTAGTACTGGAGGAGACATGGGATGATTCTTTTGAATTGTAGATAATGCCTCTACTTGATGTACTGACAATAAGTGTTAGGGAAATATCCCGTATCATAAACTTCAGATAATTTAGACACTTCAGAAAATTTGCTGTCATAGAGAAAATATAGGTTGCCTGTGCATATATTTGTGTGGCCCTATTGTCTGAATATGTGAATTACTGAACTGACATGAAGTTGTCATTCTGTCAGGAGTGAAACGGAAGAATCAATTTATCTTTTTAGTAGTACAGTTTCTGATCCATAAAGCACAAACCATCTGCCCTCTAAGATAGATTTTCATGCCTGCAGCTTGACAGCTAGCTTCTGAAAATACTGAAAAGCAGTTTAGGACTGTATAAAACAGCATAAGACAGACACATGCAGGCTACACAATAACAGTC
Organism: Protopterus annectens; assembly: GCF_019279795.1. Classification (NCBI taxonomy): domain Eukaryota; kingdom Metazoa; phylum Chordata; order Ceratodontiformes; family Protopteridae; genus Protopterus; species Protopterus annectens. Next base: position 886,500,386 of record NC_056729.1, read on the forward strand.
AATGACACTAATGGTGCATTTTGCAAAAAATTTAAAAAGATGAAAATTAAGAATTTCAAATTTAAAACAATTTTCTGACATTTTCTCACAAACAGAAAAAATGATCAGAGTAGATATAATACAATATTTTAATTATATAGTGAATGAAATAGCTGACTGAAGAGAAAGAGAGAGAGAGAGAGAAAGAAAGAGAAACAGCTATGGAAACTGCAGTATAAAGCTAGCTTCCAATATACAAAGCAGATGGTTATCATTTGCAGTGCAGATACTATATTAGGGTACATGGAAGGCAGATGCTTTGCTTAAATGTAAGCTAATAGATAAAAGATTAACCATAGTCTGTTTTTTTATAAATGCAAGTGTCCTCATATGTTTAAAAGATGTCTATTTTATTTAATCAAAAATTACATTGTTGAACCCCTGTTCAAACACCTGTTCATCAAACTTTCAAATCAGTAAATGGATTTTTAATCAAACTGTTTCCCAGGGCAAAGCAATGCTAGGCCACCATAGCAACCACAGAAAAAATCAAAAACCATAAAACCTATCCAGGTGGGGGGATTTGCCCCCACACCCACCCCCAATGTGGGGAGCTGTGCCTGCCCACACCCCCTCTAACTAAATATACCAACTCTGAGACTGCACTACAGTGGAGAAAAGGGCAAATTCCATATGATGGCCAGCTGTTAGCTTGCCATGGGAAAAACATCAATTAAAAGTCCATTCACTGATTTGAGAATTCAATGAATATGTGTTTGATGAAGAGAGGTTTGATGACATAAGTTTTGATTAAATGATATAGACCTATTTAAAAGACAAGTATGGACTGAACTCTTTCATACAGAATCTTTCTTCCTTTCATATAGCATGTCAGTACTCAAAATTGTTACTTACTTTCAGAATGTGTGGTCCTAGTTTTACTATTTTTCCAGTGACTCTGATAAATTTGTGTTCTTATGCTTGAAAAGACACTGAAATGAATGCTTTCTTTCATATATAAAAAGCACCTTTGAGATTTAAGAATGCCATTTTCATCCAGACATATTCCATTTCAAGTCATTCTGTCTCAGCTTTTCACTCAGCTGTGACAACAGTGGTGATTCTTCACAGGAGGTCTGCCCCTCCTAAGTCCAAAAAGATTCATGGCTCCAGTGGAAGGGGAAAGAAGGCACAACTGCAAATAACATCCAGTGTAAGCTTTTCCTGGGGGAGAAATCATAAAGATAATGGAAAATACAATGTGAGACCAAACAAGACACTTTCTAAAGAAACAATTGAGTCATTTCATGCAAAGACAACATGATACGCACAGAGAAAACAGATCCAAAGTATACACATTAATGAGAAATAGTTAAGTTATGGTTAATGCACACTCACTAGTAAAAGAATAATGTTCGAAGTATATATACACTGATAAAAGAGCAAGTCATCTTTATGCTGCAGTTTTCCTTTAATGGAATAAGTCTTTTGTTAGTGGTGCTGTTATTAAACTAATGTGGAATTTTTAGCTCATTGAACTTTAACATTTGTATTCAGATATTTAGAGGAAATATATGTCTATCTATCCGTCTGTTGTTGTTGTTATATCTTTCGGCTTTTCCCGGTTAGGGGTCGCCACAGCGGAACTCCGGTCCACTAATGATTGGCAGTAGATTTTTACATGCCGAGTTGCCGGCCCTGACGCACAACCTTCAGCGAAGGTACGCCCATTCACGCATGTCTCCACACAGAAGACACTCTAGCTGAGAATTGAACAGGACAATGTCTTACTATGAAGTGACAACGCTACCGCAGCACCACCACCGCAGTATCTATCTATCCGTTTGTATGTATGTGTGTCTATATACATATATATATATATATATATATATATATATATATATATAGATAGATATAGATAGATATAGATATAGATATATATATATATATATATATATATATATATATATACACACACACACATATATTTAACTGTGTGTGTGTGTGTGTGTGTGTGTGTGTGTGTGTGTGTGTGTGTGTGTGTGTGTGTATGTGTGTGTGTGTGTGTGTGTGTGTGTGTGTGTGTGTGTGTGTGTGTGTGTGTGTGTGTGTGTGTGTGTGTGTGTGTACTCCACTGGATTCTCATCTATTCCTTGCTTAAGGAATAGAGTGTAGCATATATTGGTTTAGAAATTCTTCTTTAGTCTGTATATTCTTTAGTCTAAGAATACAAACAAATTTCTCTTGAGGGTGGGTAGCTACTGATGATACCATATTAACCAACATGAGGGGCTGGGATGCTCCCTAGGGATGTTGGAGGTGTGGAGGTCTCCTACCCACTTCAGCCAAGCCCAGTAATTTAACTTTCTTCCTTTCAGTCCATTTGAATGAAATTGTCCTTTGATTAAATGGGAATTAAGCAATAATGCAATTACCAATGTGGTATGTTTATTTTATTATATTACAGCTATATATTTCAGCTTTACATTTATTTGCATGTATTAGGAGCAATAATGCACATTATCTACTGAATACTTTTAAATTGTATTGCCATTTGTTTCGTGCATCTGTTTTACAATTAGTTTATTTTTTCTGCCATACTTCTGGTGTTAAGGATACAAGTGATTTAAAAAAAATAAAGTCTGTATTCCACTTTGATGTTTCAGTTGCACTATCTACTCAGCATCTTATAATTATATCTCAGTAGGTTTTGGACAGTGATTTGTATACACTACTAAGGTATGCTGGGTAAGTAAACACTCACTTCTTCATTTGATCAGCTTTTTGCTTATTCAGAAGGCCAACCTCTTACTTACATTGTAATTTCAGCATTTGATCATCCTAAATATTATTTTTCGAAGTAAGACTTTCTAATTGTAAAAGATAATTAATTCTAACAACAAGTCTGTTTTCTTCTCTGTCATTTCTAGGTATACTAAATCTGCATGTAATGAGACTGTGATCATGGACTTCTCTAGGACAAATATCCGTCTACCGCCATACAAAATTCCCAACACCCCCCCACAAATGGACTCAACTGAGGGGACTGTCACATCCACTGTGACTTTTGCAAGCACCTAAACAGCTGCATAGGAAAAATACCATCGGCTTCCATAAATATAATGGCAAATTCAGGAATAAACCTTTTTTTTTGGAAACCCCATATTAATAAACTGTACAACAAAATATGGAAAATGATGAAAAGTTTAAAGAAACACTCATCTTTTTATCAAAAGATTACAATGAAACATACCAGCCAGGAACTTTTGAGAGCTATTAGAAAATGTAAAGTATAGTAGAAGCATATTGTTGCTACAGATACAAAAGGAAACTGTAAATGTATCTTCAGTTATATTAGGAAACTAAGGAGCAATGTCCAGTAATGTACTGACAACAACTACAATAACAAAAATACTACTAATAATAATATCATATATTCTGATCCCAAATATATAAATACTACACTAGCAGACACATTTTTGCTAACCATGCCCCACATAACCACATTGTTGTCACTATTAGCCCTGAAAATTTAGGCTGCCCTAATATCAACTTGGCAAAAGTTTTACAAATCCTGTCAAAGGCTAGAATAATACTTTCATTTCACCTGACAATATATCAGGCTGCATTCCCTTCAGTGCCAAGTATGAGCTATTTGAGTCACCGCTTAAATTGGTCAGCCTGCTGTATACAGGATTTGTGTTTGATGCCTGTAAAACAGCTACTGTGACTCTCCTGTACTAGGCTAGTCCAGCTACAGACTCAGATAATTATAGGTCCATCAATCTCACCAACTTCATATGCAAAGCTAGGGAACATACCATAGCAGAACTCACTGCTGCAGACATAGACAACTTAACTCATCCATACCCCAATAATAAGCTCAGTTTTGTGAAGAGAAGACCCTGTTACCTGGACCTAGTACCCTTCTTTGAAAAGGTTAAAGAGACTATGGACAATGCTCATTTGTTCACATTGCTTATCTCACTCTGGCCAAGAGTTTTGGCATTATCTCCCATGGTGGAATAACTGAAAAATAAACAGGTTTAGTGTAAAAATCTATGGTGTCCATTAAATTGCAAATTGACTATGCAACACGTCCAAAGTTGTGAAAGTTGATGGTACCACCTCCAAACATAAAAATGTAGCTAGTGGGATACCACAGGGCTCAGTCTTCTGCCTTTTACTGTTGTCCACTTATTTTTCAAACTTCCAAACAAATATACCAGAAGTGTGTATGACAAAGTTGGCTGATGACTACAAGCTAGTCATTGTTATCTGCTAATTCACTGACACTATACAGAACCATCAGTGGCTATAATATGCACATACTTGGTGTACTAGAAATTGTCTCATGCTAAATGCAAAAAAATTGCAGCACAGTAGCCTTTGGAACAAAGGCTGCTCCCTCTTAAGTTACTATAAATTGTACAACTCTTTAGACAGATGCAACCCTCAGAGACCTGAGTACTTATGTAGACAATTGTCTTTCATTCAATTATTGTGTTTACACATAGTCAAGAAATCTTTCTAACTAGTGAAATTCAATTCAGATAGACTATTTCATGATCTAAAGAAGTTATCCTGCGATGATAATCTTCCCTTATCAAATGCATTATTGAAGTCAGTACCTTCTTTGGTATTCATAAATCCTACCATACTGCTCACATAGAAAGGCTCCCAAGATTTCTAACCAAGAAAAGTAAGTCCTCCAAATATTCTGATAGATTAGTATAATTCTTCTTATACTTGTTATCCAACAGATTGCTCCAGTATGACCTGTTTCTTACTTTTCTAGTCATTAAAAACCTATTCGTATTGGTCCAACTATTTCTTCTGCAGACCAGGAACTCTACAAACATCGTACGGACCTAAATCTAAACCAACAAGTAAAGAAGACTCACTAAAGGAATAAGTTCTTAATGGATTGTGATCCTAGCTATGGAATTAGTTGCCACTACAGGTCAAACATAATACTTCACAAGAATTATTAGATAGGTAAACACGGATTTACATCACGGTTATCATTTATAGTCCTGCTTGCTAGGGGATGTGAGTGAGGCATGAATTTTTAAGTATGTCTTCATTTTTTAATTCAGTTTTTGAAATATCACTTAAGACATAAGCAAACATACATTTATATAAAACAACATAAACCATGTTAACATGTTCACAGCAACAAACATTATACATCACATATATGTTTTGTATACAATTATCATAAATCCAGAATTACATAAATTGATCAATTCTTGCCTTCCCTTAAACTTCACTCTTCCTCCAAAACATTATTCTTCTTGTATTGTTCTCACAATTTCCATTTTTTCTATGCAGTTTGCTACTACACTTTTCTAAAGATCCCTCTTTCAGTTCTTTTATCTCTGTTACAATATTCACTACTTCAAATGCAGTTGGTTTAAACTTTGATTTCCATTTTCTAGTAATTGTTTTTTTTTTTTGTAGCCACCAAAATGAAACTGAACTAGGCCTTTCTATGTCTGAATGATTCAGATCCTGTATCTCATTTCAAAAGAAATAATTTCATTAAATCAGTTTGTTCACATACTATTCCTGCCATAGTACTCTGTAGGGAATTTTTAAAGTCTGCCAACTCATTACACTCCCAGAATATATATTCCAAGTTACCTTTTCATTCCCCATCACACTTCCAACATTTCCCATCTACCCGAGGAAAAATTGTTTGGAGTCAGCTGGAGTTATAAAAATACCTATGCAAACACTATAAAGCATCCTAAACATTCTGTACTTTGCTGCATATCTGGTGAGTCATACATATGTCCTTCCACTGTTTCCTTGAGAGCAACTTATCTAATCTCTCTTCCCAATCTTTTCTAACCTCCTCTGATTGATTCCTATAGTTATTTAAGTAATAACCAATGACATTGGTGTGGTATATTAAGATTTTCCTAAAATTGGTGTGGTTTAATCACGAGGGCTTTGTCCTCATGATTAAATAAAGCCAGCCGTGGGTAAATCTTAATATACTACATCACGGAGTCAGTTATTGCTATTATACAATGACATTATTTAAGAAAAAATAGTTAATTTTCTTAAATAATATCTTTGTATAATTGTGCCATGTTGTCCTTCTGCAGCTGGTATATATCCTGTTGCTTTTTTTGATATACTGAGTATGCATATGGGACTTGCATTCCCATGCATACCCAGTACATCAGCGCTTTGGATAGGAAGCAACGGGGAAAAGAAGGTCTCCATTCCTCTGTTTTTTTTTTTTTTTTTTTTTTTTTTTTTTTTTAATTTAAAAAAAAAAAAACAGTTTTGGGCAGTTTAGGGGTAGAAGAGAGACAGAATGGAGGAAATAGAAGGAAAATCAGGTATGTGTCATTAGGTTTGAATAACATACATGATTTCCTTGTATTTTCTCTATCCTGTCTCTCTGCTAAGTCTGGAGTCCAGATTACAGTTTTTTTTTTTTTATTTTTGTTAAAACAAATAAATATAAGTTACAGTATATAGCAATGGAAAAAAGTCTGGGAGACCAGACCTTTTTCCATTGGTATATGCTAGGATTTACAGTGGGCATGCTGATTGGATTGACAATCAGCATACTCATTTTGGAATATTAATGACCAGTCATTGTATAATCTGCAATATTTTATAGGCCCTACTAATTATCCCTTTTTAACTGCATCTTTTGTTCTAGAGTCAACTGAAAATTCTAACAGAGCAGGTCTTCCACTAACAGTTCCTTTATCCCTTTCTCTTTTTCTATACTCTGATATCAATCCCTGATAGAGCAGGCAGTCTCTAGTCTACAGTCCAAATGTCTTCTTGGCCTCTTCCCACTCTATTACCATTCTCTTTCTAGTTATTTCCTTCCAATATCTTGTTTTCTTTGCCAGTTTTCTCCAGTAAATACTAGCCCCCTCTTGCCTATATTCTGTACCTCTAATTGCAGTCATCCGTATTGGAAGAATCTCCTTTCTCCATTCTCATGTTGGCTTCATTCTTAGAATACTTTCTGCTACTTTATAAATATAATATTCTGTGTGGCTGTTGTTATTCACTTGTCACACATCTTGTGTAGCTAGTTAAGATGAAGAGGCTCAGGTGTTCGTTTATATACTTTATTACATACAAACCCATTAGGATCGATAGCAGCAACATACAATATAAACTAATTAACAGACTGACTACTACACAGACATACATGCTTACACCTCTGCAGCTCACCACAAAATGGCAGTCTTCCTTGCACGTGCTCAGTATTTATACACATGTGTTTGTTCACTGGAAAGCTTTTTAAATGTGCATATGCACTCAGATCTACCTCCTCCCTCTTTACTGAGCTGTGTTGCAATAATAATGACATTTGAATAGGCATGCAAATTATACATGCAATAATGAATAAAACAACATTGATGTCCAAGTTGCCATGTATCTTTAACATGATCTAGAAATGCGACCTGATCTTGTAATGTAGCAGTTAGGACTGGGTTTAGCAACAGGGACAGTCATTGGAGAATGATCTGCTTTATGACTCTCAGGGATATTCTCAGGAACAGGCAATATTTGATGGAATGCTCTCTAGAACTGCAACATTGGATAAGTCACTCTGAGAACTAGAGGCTTTATCACAGGCAAGATGCTGCAATACTGGCTCGGACACTGGTACTAAATGTTTCCTATTCCATCTAAATTCTATTCCTTGCAATTCCACAATGTACGATCTCACCTCTGGACATAAACTTTTCACAACTCTAATCCTATCAATACCTTTTGCTGGCTGCATCTTCACTATTTCCCTTCTTGTAATGGATTGAGTGGTTTTCTGGTTTTATTACCATAATAGGACTTCTGGGACAAATGCTTTTTCAGGAGTTGAGCTTTCATTGCTTTGTTGTTGTTAGCACACGGAACCAACAAATTGCTACTGATTTGTAGTGTGGCTCTGGTATGACTTGACATAAGTCTCTGGGCAGACAGACCAAAATGATCATTGTGAGAAATGTATCTGAGATTCAGGAGATTTAGAAAAACTTCAGTATTGTCTTGTTTTGACTTCTCTAACAACTGTTTTACACTTTGAACTGCACATTCTGCCAAACCATTTGATTGTGGGTACTCAGGACTACTCGTAACATGAATAAAGTCCCACTCTTCATCGAATCTCTTGAACTGCTGGCTTGTAAACTGTGCAGCATTGTCAGAAATAACTTTGTGCAGACTACCATGGACAGAAAAATGTCTCCTTAGCTTAGTAATGACAGTACTGGGCATGAGATTAGGAAGTAGGTAAATCTCAAACCAATTTGAATAAGAGTCTACTGATACCAAATAATGTTTACCATTCCATTCAAAAATGTCTTTAGCTACTGTCGACCAAGGTAGTACAGAAATCTGGTTTACCTGAAGTGGTTATTTCTGTTGATGCGGTTTAGTAATATTATAAACAGAACAGGATGAAAGTACTCTTATCAATATCACTTGACATAGAAGGCCAAAATACTAGTCCTCTCACCCTTCTTTTGGTAGAATCAGTTCCTGGCTGAACATGATGCAGATGTTAATATACTCTTGTTGCAAGGATTTTGTAACAATCACCTATGGACCTTTCATAATGATACCATTGTCAGAGAAAATCTTATCTCTGTAGGAAAATTATGGTTGCACTTCTAGTGGTAAACAAGATTGCTTTGGTGGCCATCCTTGACTGATAAAGTAGTTGAGCTTCTGGAGAGCTGGATCTGAGGCTGTGTGAGTTTTAAGCTCATCAAGATGTGTGGAAGAAAAATTTCTCACTTCCGTGACTTCAAAATCAGGTTTCTCATTTTCATGCTGTTCAGTGTTTTTTCAGGGTGTTCTGGATAAAGTATCGGCAACATAAAGAAGATTGCCTTTTGTGTAAACAAGATTGAAATTAAACTTTTGCAATTTCAACATTGTGTGTTGCAGTATCACAGGAGCTGTGTGCATAGGCTTTCTCAAAATAGTGACTAGAGTTTGGTGGCCACTCTCAGTTTGAATAGGTTGGCCATAAATATAATCACGGAACTTTGAACATGCAAACACTATTGCCAAGAGTTCTTTCTCTATCTGAGCATACTGCATCTCTGTTTGGATTAGAGTTCTTGATGCATAGGCTACTGTTCTACCCTCTTGAAGAATGACTGCACCAAGACCAAATTTAGAATCATCACCAGAAAGAGTTACTGGTTTGTGAACATCATAGTATCTTAAGTCATTACAGCCGAGTGATGTCTACAGGCGTTTCTGCAGTTCATAGGTTCATAGATTACTACTAGGCTAAGTGCCCCTTGTGGGCCATTTTAAGCCTAGCCAATTATCCCATGTGAGAATCAAACACTACACCTTGTGTCTGTAAGGTAAACACCTTAACCATTATGCCAACGTCCCACCCTGCAAGTTACCTCTTACTGCTCCTCTAGGAGTCAAATATTGCCTGTTCATATTTGCATTAATAATTCCAAAACCATGCGACACACAAGGTATCAGAATACTTTATCTTGAAACATATATGAATGCAAACACAATTGTATTGATATATGACCTCTGTCAATAAGTATTTGTTAGAACTGTAAGGTGATAATGTCATTTTTTAAAGGCTGAAGTCATACCCACTGGGAGTTAAAGGTACACACTCAAAAGAGCTCTACTGGAGGGAATGAGTTGGCCTAGCAGTTTTTGTTTCAGGACATCAAATGCTCTTTGGTGTTGTTCTAACCAGGACCAGGTTACATTTTTGCATGTCAGCTCTCTGAGTGGTGCTGAAAGTTGGCTCAAATCTGGAATAAACTTGCCTAGGTAGTTAACCATGCCAAGAAAACAAAAACATTGTAGAGCTTGAACCTTGTCTGGAGATGGCATCTCAAGGATTACTGTTTGCTTGGAAATATCTGGTCCTAAACCTGAACTAGTACACAAATGACCAACATAAGTAACTTCTTGTAGCCTGAATTTGGACTTCTGAGGATTCAGGTTAAGATTCACTTCATGAGGTCATTCTGGGACTTTCCTGAGGTTTCTATCATGTTCGACTTCACCATTGCCTCTTACAAGAATATCATCTACTATAAAAGCAAATTTCACACTCCTCAAAACCGAGGTGGAATCCTTCAAAGCCCCCGGGCCTCTGGATAATACGGCCCAGACCACAAAATCCTTTATAAACGCATTCTATGAACACCTTCAGGAATGCATGGATCATGCAATCCCAAATAAAACCAAGACCCAATCCTCCAAAGGCAGACGTCCTGTCTGGTGGACCCCAGCCATAAACAAACTATACAATAGAAGGAGGAAGCTACTACATGACAGAGCAAAATCCCAAAAAGGGAAGGCATCTCTGATCAGTATTAGCAAAAAACTACGGGCACTCATAAAATCGTCTAAGGCCAGCTTCGAGAGAAAAATTGCACAGGACACTAAGGATAATCACAAGGCTTTCTTTAGTTATGTTAGGAACCTGCGTGGGAATTCCCAGATATGCTCAGAATTAGTCCAAAATGACAAAAATACACTGAACCCACAGACATTGCCAACATCCTAGCTGACAGGTTCAGCGCAAACTTCTCCCCCCCCCACCAAAAGGGCTAATATCTATCCCAGCAGAGTGCTGCTCCTGACATCTCAGATGCTCAGGTAAGAGCTGCCCTCTCCAAAGCAAGAAACACAGCATCAATGGGACCAGACGGTGTCCCGGGCTGCGTCCTACATGAACTCCAAGAAGAGCTAAACCCAAACCTAAAACTACTGTTCAATCTCAGCCTTACTACAGGATATGTACCCAAAGAGTGGCGTACAGCAACAGTGGTCCCTCTCCACAAAGGTGGTGCCTCAATGGATCCTGGAAACTATCGCCCCATAAGTCTCACTAGCTTGGTCTGCAAAGCTATGGAAAGGATAATCATGGACCTTATAAATAAAGATATTGGGGACCTACAGACACTGGATCCTACCCAGTTCGGCTTTGTTAAGGGCAGATCCTGCCTCTTAAACCTGGTCAATTTCTTTGAAACAGTCACCAAGGCCATTGACAAGGGGAAGGTGGTCCGCACAGCCTACCTGGACCTCGCAAAAGCCTTCGATACAATACCCCACTCGGGCATTATAGATAAGCTCACCAGCTTAAATATAAACCCCTATGTCACTAGATGGGTTGCAAACTGGCTCAAGGACAGAACCCACATGGTTAGAATAGCTGGAGCCATGTCAGACTCCAAACCAGTTACAAGTGGCGTCCCACAAGGCTCAGTCTTGGGACCTCTCTTGTTCGGTATATATTTCTCGGAGGTACAGGCCAACATGGAAGGACTGTGGCTGACCAAGTTCGCAGATGACTGCAAACTGGGCACCATAATAGACTCTCCAGCTGACACAAGCATCCTCCAAAAGGGCCTCATAGAAACAGACAACTGGTGCCACAGCCATGGCCTCAAGCTAAATGCCAAAAAGTGTATAGTCATCCCTTATGGCAAAACAAAGTGCCCACAAATTACCACATAGGTGGTAATCCATTAAGTACAGAAGAAGTAATTAGGGACCTGGGGACCCAAGTTGATAGCAATCTCTCATTTGACAACCACGTGGCCAAAGTGGTTAGAAAAACATTTTATATAGCCCACCTAATCATGAAGGGATTCACATCTAGATCAGGGGAGGTCATCGTGCCTCTTTACTCATCCCTCATCAGGCCCATAATTGAGTACAATGCCCCTTTTGGGATGTACCTTACCAGACACCTGCAACAACTGGAAAGACCCCAAAAGTACCTCACCAAGAGGATCAAGGGGCTCAAACAGATGCCGTATGCTGCCCGGTTAAAGAAACTCCAGCTCTACTCAGTGGCATACCGCCTGCTCAGGGGCGATCTGTGCCTGACTTATAAAGCCATGTCCAACCCAGAATTAATGGACATGCTGCACCTCAGAAAATCCAAATCCCATCGAGCTACGCTCGAGGGACTTAAACCTCAGCACTGAAATAAATAGGACATGCTGGAGGGACAGATTCATAACCCAGAGGCTCCCTTCACTCTGGAATAAAATCCCAGTCCAGGTTAGGCAGAGTCCCTCATTGACTCTCTTCAAGAGGAATCTTGATGAGTGGATGGGAGATCGTAGGTTTACCCCGGGTATCACTTCTGTGTCACTGTTAGACAGAAGCGCAGTATACTAACCTCGAAAAAGGGCATAGCAAAATTAATTTAAAATGGGTGGCGAAAGCCATACACACTCTGGCTAGGCTTATAAATGCCCTAGGGCAGATAGCCTAGTATGAACCTATGAACCTATGGATAGCCAGAAACAATTTGTTCCATTGCATGCTGAAAGACTTTACTGGTGGAATTTATCCCAAATGGCATTCAAGATCTGTACCTGCCAAAAGGAGTACTGTTTTCAGTCAAGCAAAATTTGTCAAATTACAAACATATTCTGATATCATCTCAGCTTTTCTTATGAGCTACTACCATGCAGGATACCCATTCAGTTGGTTCTTCTACTGGACAAATCACTCCTTCCTGCACCATTCTGTCTAGCTTGGCTTTGACTCTACCCTGCACAGCTACTGGAACTTTCCATGCTGGTTGGATGACTGGGCTGACTTCAGGGTCTATCTTCATGGAGTACACAACTGGGAGTTTGCCTAGTTTGTCTTTGAATAGATCAACATAGATAGAAAAAACAGTCTGTGCAAAATTAGAACAATTGTCTTTCAGGCTTACATGGCAGACTTTCTCATTAATGTAAGCAGTCCCATTTGCAAACTGTCTCTGAGGCCTAATAATGACTGTACCTGCCTTTTGACTGTGTAAAATTACAAGTCATAGATGCTCCCAACAGAGTAACATGAAAGCACTACTGATCATTCGGTTTGAATTTCTTCACCACCCTAAGCAACAAGCTTCTCACGCTTTGCAAAATCAAGCTTCTCACCAGCTTTTACTCTAGTAAATGTTTCTGCTGGCCTAACATTGCACTTTGAACCAGTATCAGCTTTAAGCTCTACTGGTCTCCCATTAATCCGAACAGTACAAAATACTTCATTCTTTGCCCACAAATCTACTGCAATGACTGTACCAAGCACAAACACACCTCCAACATAAAAAGTAGGGTCACAGCTCTCTAACTGATCAACTTGTCTCTTGGAATGTTCTCTTTTAATAAATGAATGGACCTCTTTTGATTTGCAAAACCTTTGAAAATGATTACACATTTTATACTTGTGTCAGTGCTGATCTAAAGCTAAGCACTTTTCTCTTTTGGGCTCATGATTTCTACCACAGTTACGGCAGTTGACTATGAGGTTAGGGGACAGCACATACTTTGAGTTCGCTGACTCACCCTTTTGTTTCACTGAGCATGCCCATTTTAAAGAGCATGCCTTAGAATATGCTAGAAAGGTTCTGGGTTTCAATGAAGTTGGGGCTGTGGCAGCTCCACCCTTTGGCCTGTATGTTTTAAACATGTGCTGCATACTTCAACATTAGCTTTAGAAGGTGCTGGAAGCATGCACTTCTCATTTGTAAACGTGTTTGTGTGCTTTACTGTGAGCTTATATATTTGAAAAATCTCTAAGCCTTATTCAAAGTTAAATCACTATCTTGATGTCATACCTCTCAACTGTGCAGATTTCACAGAATGTCCAGATTTTTGGCTCATATTTTTGGCCTGTTCCTCTTTTTTTCCTGGCATATCACTGGAATGATCTTAGGATTGAAGTCACTAAATAATGACATACATTTGAGTTTCAGACTTCAAATCCTTCAGAAAATGTATATTAAAACAAATCATGTTACTCTAGCAACTTTCTAAGATTATAAGAGCAATATTTAAAATATGCCCCTATTTCTACCCCCATTTTGTCATGCTTTGTCCAGATTTTTTGCATTAATATGTTGAAAGGTATGCTCAAAGTAAAATCTTTCGCACTGCATCATCTTTAATACCACACACAAGCCTGTCTTTTATCAACTCATCCCTTAAATCACCAGATCTGCACATTTTAGCCTTATTTCTTAAGTCAGTTATATATGCTGCAAAGGTTTCACCAGGCTTTTGATCTCTTGTGTAAAATAAGTGCTTTCCATTGTAATATTCATTTTGGAGTTACACATTTCTCTAAATTTATGTTTTTACCTCTCTGGGTCTTATCTAATTTCAACTAGTACCCCTTTTTTGGATGTTTTCCCACTCCCCTGCATACACAGTAGGTTCATACACAAATTAATGTTCTCTTTCTATGGCTTCTGAGCCAGCTAAATTAAGCAGAATAAATGCCTGGAAAATGCCTTAACAGTACGTACACACTCTGATCTACACCACTCTCCTTATTTTTTGAATTTTCTACCTGCTTCATCATCATCCCTTTCCACATTTAAGTATTTCTTCTTAATGGCTAGGCATCTTATGGCACCTATGACCATCTGACTAGTATTGCTCCTATTTTGTATTGCTTCTATGAGAACATGTACTTATTGTAAGTAAAATCTTCTGTTTCTACAGTTATTTATGGAATTAAGTAGCTTATAATTTGGTTGTGAGACATTGTGTGCTCAGACTTTCATGATGTAATTGCAGGAGTTTTTAATTTCACAAAACATTTCAGGAAACTAACCTTTCCAACAAGACAAAAAAGCTAAAACAACAACACATTTATTGCATCATAGTCTAATATTTGATGTTATGTGGGATATGGGAGGTACATCCAGCTTCATGGGCTGTTGCTTAAATTCCATTTGGAAAGCCAATCTATACTTTTAAAATAGTTAAAACTAATGCTAAAATTCAAACTACAGATTATTTTAAATAATGGATGAGATGTTCTAGCAGTATATCAACCCAAAAACACCAAAGCAAGACTTCTAGAAAGAGGAGACTAATAAATACACTAATAAAAAAACAACAAACCGCTACTGAAAACTGGATACAAGCAACTTTAATAAACAAATGTTGAGCGCTTTCAACCGAAATCAGAACAAAGTACCAATACAACTGAATCATTTTAAATACTCTCAGTAAAATCACATGACTTAACACATGCAATCAGAAATACTTAAGATAAAAAAAACACTCACACTTTTTAAGTTGAATCGGTGATTTAAAACCACTTCATAATTAATGTTGCTATTCAAACCAGGTGGGGTGTAGGCATTAAACAAAATCTGCCACTTAACTTCTTTAAAATCAAGTTCCCCCTCCCTGTCACCATTAAAACCACTAGATACATGGTCTATAACTGTGAAGACAAATGTTATAAAGCCTTGACATTCTAATAAAGCATTTTAGTAATTCTTGATTTTAACTGCATAGTGGTGCTTGTAGACTTGTGTTCTAACCTCTCTCATGGATTTACCTATGTAATATGAATTGCATGAACTGCACTCAGCCAAATAAACCACATATTTGGAGGTACAAGTGAAGAAAACAGGTACATTGTTAGTTCTTTTTACCCCAAATTGTCTGAAGTACAGACTATCCAAAATTTACCTACACAGGGCACAACTCATGCATTTAAATGTACCTCTTACTGGTTGCTGTTGTATGTTGTCTCACTTCCATTAATGGCTTAATATTCCATGCTTTTTTGTTTATGAATAAAGGTGTATGCCCCACTGCCTTCTTAACTTCCTCGTTGGCTGACAAAATTCTGCAATTATTACTGATAACCCACTTAATAGTAGCACTATCCAATGTAAAAGCTAAACCCCAGGATTCATTAAGCTCCGTGCAGGAAAAGTACTTTTCCTGCATGGAGCGGATCATGCCTGTGTAGAGCAGCAGTGCGCCTTGCATATTAATGAAGGTGCACTGCTGTATTCTCAACATAGACACGGTCGATGTACGAGCATAAGGAGCATGTCCGTGCAGTGCACGGACACTAAACACACCCCCTGCACTCAGAAAGTGCTGTATGGCACTTTCTAAACCATACTGGCATACTATTAGAGTGTAGCTCTAATATTATGTCAGTATTTCAGTGTTTGCAGACACTAAAATGTAACATAAATCATTTAAGTGTCCACGAGCACTGAAATGAAGCCAGCAAAGAGGAAAGCAATACAGGGGGTGTGTCACAGCTTCTGTGACACACTCCCTGTATTGCTAAATCACTGTATGGCACTTCTGCATCCTGCAGAAGCAGGAAATGTCTGCAAATACACACACATACCTTTTTACCGAACAGATTCTTGCAGAATGCCAGATTGTAGCCTCATATATTTGGTCAACTCTCCATAAAATAATGTTTTTCTGGCAAATTAGTGTAAAATCATTAAAGTCTGAAGTTGGAAAATAATGAGAGACATTTGAGTCTCAGACATTATACCCTTCAGAAAATTTATGCCAATGCAAAGCCGGTTATTCTATCAACTCACTAAGTTGGCAAAAGCAATATTTAAAAATTGTCCCTATGTTTGGGCCTTTGTCCCACTTTTATTTATGGCTATGTCCAGATTTCTTGTTCTAAAAGGTTGAAAGGTATGAACAAACAACAGGGGAGAAATTCCCCAAATGTAAATAAGCACAAGCATTGTCCTACAAAATCAAGAAAAGTCCATAGAGAACATGTCATGCATCAGCATGAAACACACACAGAATCTTGAAAGCCCATTTATTGCCATTATGTCACAAATACAGTCCCAAGTAGTTGGCAGAACACCACAATACACAGTCATATTACCTAAAACATAATAATAATATATCCTTGTTTTTAATGCCCTAAGGAATGTTTAAATGTAGCTAAGTGGGTGTGTACAGCACATGTTAAACATCCCATAGGACCTAAATGAAAATAGACAGGTAAAGCTTTCAAGCCAGCAAAGTGTAGTGGTTAGAGTTGCAACTTTGCATGCAGATGTTTATGGTTTGATTCCCAAGACAAGCAAATAATTTTCGCATGTGAAAGTAGTTTTAAAATAGTTTAGTAAACTTAAATTATGTAGCAACTTTTTTTTGTCAACCAGGGTAGTATAGCAGTTCCAAAAGTGAGATGTCAGTGTAGAAAAGATGTGAAACCTCCATTTAAACACACGTGCCCCATACAGTATAGTCACACAAGAATATAATGTAATGAAAGCACATAAGGGGATGTCATGGAAGGTAAATGTAAAATTGTAATGTGTACGTAAATATTTTTGTTATAGTGCACAATGACTGTCCAATGGCCAATAACATACAACAATGAGTATACTAATTGGTTAGCCCAAACAGAGTGCCCACTGTAAATTTGAGAGTATACTAATGGAAAAAGGTCTGGTTGCCTGGACATTTTCCATTTGTATATCTCCTGTTTTTTTTTTTTTTCTTTTTTTTTGTCTGCAGAGATAGCAATAGAGAAATGAAGATCCCAATTGCTTTTTTTAACATATCTTGCTATGTGTTATGAGTTGAACAACTCGTAGAACATAGCAAGATATCATAAAAAACACAATGGAGATCGTCCTTTGAACAGAGAAAGGAAGATCTCTGTTGCTTTTTTAATATATATCACTATGTTATACGAGTTCTTCAACTCATATAACATACCGAGAAATGTAAAAAAAAGCAATGGAGATCTACCTATCTCAGTTGCTACCTCTGCACAGCACTGATGTACTGCATAAGTGTGAGAACACATCCCTTATGTATGTGCAGTATATCAGAAATGCCCCAGGATACTGAAAAACCGCGGAAGGGCAGCCGGAGGCATGATACAATGACATTATATAAGAAAGGTAATTATTGTTTTTCTTAAATAATGTCATTGTATAATAACAATAACCTATGGCTGTGTGTGAGCAATGCCGGATTTATCCATGGTTTGCATTGCTTGGTCACTCGGTCTTCACCCTTGTGACCAAACCACACCACCTGTGGATAAACCCAGCATTACCCACACCCAGCTGTGGGTTATTGCTTAAATATAACATTATAAGTATAATATGCATACATGTGCCTTAGTCAGTCCATATCATTCAGACCTTGTTCTGCCCAGCAACAAAATATTCAGCCCTACCAAGTCTCAAAACCAGGCTGCTGCCCTCTACAATCACAGCAAATATACCACTATACCATCTGAGCTGTGAGAAATAGCAGTACTTTAATGAACATATCCTGCATTCAGGCTGCATTCTGGTCATTTAACATTAATTAAATAAAAAAAAAAAAAAAAAAACAGCAGTCCTAAGACTTGAACCCATGCCCCTGAAAACGACAGTCAGAGTAACATACCACCACACCATCTGAGCTGTAGAAGTTAATGTTACTTTTTCAAACATATCATGTAATAGATATATATATATATGTGTCTGATGAAACATATATATGAAAATGTACAGTCATAATATAATATACATACATAAAAATATAAAGGAAGAAAATAATATATATATATATATATATATATATATATATATATATATATATATATATATATATATGGTTCCCCTTCACAAGCTCGAGTTACTGAAAGCTTGAAATTCATAAGCTCCAGCCCAGAAGCTCGAGTTTCAGTAACTTGAAATTGTGAAGGGGAGACCACCAAAAAAAAAAAAAAAAGGAAGTTTACTTACATGTATGCAAGGGGCCGAGTCCCCTTGCACTCTCCTTGCTTAGATATACCAGTCTCTGATCACACTATAGATGAGGAATGGAAATTCTCCAATTATGCACTTCTGTATACAGTGAGGAACGGGAGATTTCCCTCATCCCCGTTGTAGTGCAATCTCAGAGTTGCTATATTTAAGTGAGGGGGTGTGGGGGGTGCAGGTGGCTTGCCCCCTTGCAAAAACATTGTAAAGACATTTTTGAATGTCTTTTACATCCTCTTTAGAATTTTGAGTTGCTGAAAACTCGAGATTCTGGGCTCAAACTTATGAATTTCGTAGTTGTGTTACAGCAACAGTATGTGTTTCGGATATGATGAGGGAAACTGAAATGTCATGTCATTTATTTACTGACATAAATCCTTGGATCATCATCGTGATTTACCAGACAAATAGAAATAAATTGTGGAACTGAACAAAAGTATGATCCAAACATTTGGACAGCCTGTGAAAAATCTGGCAGTGTAGAGGTATGCTCAGAACCCATTAGTACAATGAATGTGGATCAAGCCTGACAAAGTGGAGAGGCAAAGGCCTGAAAATAGGAACATGTCCAAAATATGTCAGTAGATAAGCTGAGAATGTTCATGTAGTAACAGTGTATGTCCTAGCATATATTGACTGAAATATCACAATTCCAGGACCTAGTTGCTTCTCATTAGTTACTGACCTCAATCCCCACATCCTCCAATTGATGTGTCATGCATACATAACACTTACGGGGACCAGATGAAGATACTGGCCACACAACTGGACATCCTATGAATATGTTGACATAACACAACATTAGGGAAACTACACTGAGCTACCAAGCAATGTCCAGACCATAATCAGACTGACATAACACTACCCAGGCCCAGCTCTGGGGCTGTACACATGCATTAGCAAATTTAACAGGCACTACAGGGATGTAACACTAATGGAAAACACACTGGTGTGAAAGTGCATACCCCCAAACAAGTGCACCACAGTCACAGTGACATACCAGTAAGCAAACTGAACACAACAGTATAATATTGTGTGAGCAACCATATACTGTTTGACACTCACACATTAACCCTACATATACCACCCTAATTCACAGTGTACTGGGAATCCTGAGGTGTTACACGACATTTCACAGTCAGCCCCTACAAGCATATGGACCTGATAGACCACCAACAGCTGTAGGAGCTTGCAGAGTCATATAGGTAAAGGATGTATGGCACTCACAGCTGCTCCTCTCCCTACCCACCCAACAAACATATACACACAACACTGCTACACAATCTTGGCAGTCTGTTCACAATGGCCAGATGGACATAACTGTCATATGTCCAGACTGCCACAGAATTAGCAGGGTGTAGACTCTCAACCCTGGCCACCACTGCATACCATGGCCAGGAGTATGCCAGGTCATTGGCATGATAACTGGAGTGCAGTTGGCAATTACTGATATAAAATACCTCTGCACCTTGTAGTGCAGGACATCTGGACAACACATGGCATACTTGTGGGACATGGGGCTGCAAAGAGGAATATATCACACATAATGGTGTTATAAACAGAAACAGTAGCAGCTGTTACACATATTGTTGCAACATCACATCCCTGAAGGATATGATGTCTGAAATACCAATGGATTACAACAATTACTGACTACAATCCTCACCTTATCCTACCAACCCCACAAAAACAGATGCTGCTCGAGGAACAGACCAAGCATAATAGGCAAACATCTGGCCAGTCTGTGGACAACATGCCAGTTGAAAGGTATCTCAAAGGCATATCACTGTCAGATGTCAAGTCACCCAGTAAATGCATGTCCAGACAAACCCTGTCAATGTAGCAATCTCCCATGTCTATAACAGCAATAATAACATACAATCTGTACCAAATTCTGGAGCCTTGTCCACCATGTTGCTGGGCTGTCTCCACATGTCCTGTCCTGTGAGGTATTTCCACCTGTCTGTGAAGCTGTAGCCCCCACACCTCCGTAATGTCCCCCGCACAAGTAAGGGAAATGGGCAAGGCCCACATGAAGGGCATCATATATGTTGGAACTAACAGCTGTGTCCAGGATCATAACACAATACTGTTTGGGCACCTACATAGCTTTATGGCCTCTGCAATACCTGATAGGATAACATGACCCTCCCCCCAAGGTAGGCTGAATGCCTGTGGTGGACAGCAGCAATACACAAACCACAGACTTGGTCTCTATATATTAGCCATACAGGGCAAATCAGGAGCATGCACCAACTTGGCATAAAGTCAGCCTTTGTCTGATCAAGCATATACAGTCACAGGTAGAGTACTGTAAGGCTGACTATGAGTACGTATTGGACACATCCACCAAGGCCAATCACAAGCCCATCTTCACATATGTCTGCAATCTCTGAGGCAACAAACCAACCCAACCTGTAATGGTGGCTAATCAGACCACATACACACACAACATAGCTATAGCCAACCTGCTGCAATTAGGTTTAGGGTAAACATCACCCCTGGCTCGGCAGCACAATAGCTGGATATGCACAGCACCCACACCCCTCCCCTCATCACCAGTGAGCAGGTACATATTGCCTACTGAAAGAGAACAAACATTAGTATCCATGGCACCTGATAACATCCCTGTCTGCATCCTACATGAACTCAGGCATGTGCTCCCAGCTCCAGTACACAATGTAGTCACACCAAGCCTTGGCACCATCCACACCCCATCTGCATGGAAGATGGCCAATATCATCCCCTGACACAGACATGAATGAAGAGTACAGGAGTAGGAAATTAACTAACCCTCATTGGGTGGAATATAACACTTCAGGACCAGCAGTGCAATGAAAGCAGATACAGTGCTGATACAGTACAGGGGTATGGTATGGGTATGAGTGGGGGCTACTGCTATTCAATGTAGCTGTGCAAGGTCTGTACATATTGTTGCCAAATGTATGAAGTCATGTGATATGTCTCCCTGTTTATGTCCTCCAGGTGCAATGTTGCATCAGAAAAGGTCAACTTTCTCAGCGGCTGAGACAAATATAGTCATAGAAGCCATACTACAGAGCCATGCCATAATGTTTGGCTGGAGCCAGCAACATCTGCAGGAGAGGTCCAGCCTGTGGGATGACCTTGTCCATAAGGTAAATGATGTCAGCTTGGACGCATGTACATATGAGCAGGTCCGGCATTGTGAAAGTAACCTCATGCACCATGCCTGGCAATGTAATGGTACAGGGGCCATGGACCACACAGCCACAGGTGTGGGCCTGGCCTTGCAGCCCCAATGACACCCACTGGGGAGCTCCTCGGGTACCTTGGGGCACCCATCCCAGTACAAAATCAGAGTACAGACCCCTCACGTACTGGAGGTAGGTGGCACCCAGATGATGGTCGAGGAGTGTGCAGGTAAGACCCTAGTGTAGATTACTAGACTAGAGTAGCAGACATACTTGTAATTGTAAAGTATCTATGTCCATGTGTCAGGTCACATTGCAGTTGTGGGTGAGGTTTTCTAATGCACAGACTTGCACATCTATGGTGAAGGGCAGCACATTGTGTAGTATTGAGGGTTGTACTGTAAATTTGCAGACATGCTGCATCCATCCTGTACCAATGCCACATGTGGGTCTGCTGACAATATTTCTGTCCCCCAACTACCTAGGTCCCTCCGGTCTGCATGTGGGATGGCAGCCTGCAGCTGGTGAGTATGCAATTGTTCTGTTGTGGTTTGCCAATATCCCAGGCATGTGAAGGCCATGCAATGTACCATGCACACAACTGTCACTCATAACCATATTGCTTTATGTGCATGTTCACTTGTGTTGGGGTTAACTGCATTGCATCACAGTGGTCACCACAGGAACCTATCTAATGAGAATGTAACATCCCTGTAGCATACCTCATGCCCTGTCAGTGCAAGACCTCTGGACAGAGACCAACAAAATGGGTGGACAAATGGCCTAATGTAGGGACATGCATGAAACTTTACTGTCATATAGTGGATATAAACAGAGTACACACCCCTGTTAAGATGCCAGGTGTTTGTGATATATATATATATATATATACAAATTGAGACCACAATATGTCAGTCCACACCTTTCCCAAACTGTAGTGTGACCTATGACATGAATAATTCACCTGTAAAATCAAACAATCTGTTGGCCACTAAATATGGAGTATACAAACCTGTCAATAAGCTGGATGCATATGTGTGCACACTCTTCAAATAATATGTTATTGCAGCAGGTTGTGATTTACTGACAGCATACAGTCTACTTGGGTACACACCTGCCATCGAGTAAAGGCACTCTGAGTAATGCCAAATGACAGTCTGGTGTCCAAGTGGGATAATCATGACATGTGCTCAGTTGCCTTCAACAGCAACAGCCATAACTTGCAGGCAGCTTACAAAGCAGCAAAGGGATCTCATATTTGAAAGGTATCAGTCAAGTGTAGGGTAGAACAACATCACCACAGCATTGCATACACCATGAAACACAATGGAGACAGTTGTCAAAAGGTGGATTGAATATGGGACAACAGTGCTGTTGAAATGAAAGTGACATCTCTCCAAAAACGATGGCAACACATGTCAGGACCTAGTCAGGGAGGTTGCCAGGGGACATACAGCAACACAGAGGGTGTTGCAGGAATCTCTTGCTAGTACTGGTGTTGTGTACTACCCGTGAGAACACTCTCCCATATTCTGCATACGTCTGGCCTATGGGGTAGGGTCAGAAGATGGAAGCATTTCCCCACACAAAAAACATCCAGGGGTGGATACAAATTGCAATACAGTACTTCATGTCTCCCAAAGGTAGGTGTGGAAATGTGTTATGGTGAAATAAGACTATGGGTTGACCTCACTGCCACAATACCAAAGGGTATCTGTGGTATGTGTGGTGACAAGCAACACATCTCATAACCTGAAGACCAACATCCCCATAGTGAATCACACTGGTGGCAATGGCCTGCTTTGGGGATGCCATTCCAAAGCTGGAACAGAGCCTGTAGTCATGGTGTTGGGAATTCTGAACATTTCCAAATAACACTCACATCTCCCCAAACTCCATCAGGCATCTGATGGGCACACTGAGGATGGGGAGGTGTGTCAGCCTTCAGCATGACAAAGAAATGAAGCATACATCCAAAGCTACCTAAGAATGGTTCCAGCTGAACACACACATGGTTATGGACTGGCCCAGCCAGAGCCTAGACCTACACCAGATAGAAAACACCCAATGTGAGCTGACGATTGCTGTGCACATAAGCTGCCCTTGCAATCTGATAGAGTTAGGTGACCTTTGCATGGAAGAGTGGCCAAATAATGCCAGGTCAGGATGTGCCATGCTGATAGACACCTTCAAAAGAAGAGTGAATGCTGTAAGCCACTTACAAGGTGCTTCAACAATGCATCATTGTAAGGGTGTGCACACTTATGCAATCACCATATTGTGCATATTGCAGTCATTATATTTTACATGTAACATGTGTTTGTTTATCGATTGGATTGCACAGGTCATATGTCATATGAAAGGTGGGTAACATATTTGGATGCATTATTGCAGTCTCATCTTGTATATTACAAGAACATGGCAATTAACGGGGTTGTGTACACTTATCATATCCACTGTAAGCTTAGAAGGTTGATGGTGTAACAGTAATTGTGTGACCATACATTCACTGCCGGCTTGGAGGTCTGGCACTCACATGTATGTCATTAATCAGTGATGTCACTCCTCATATCATCCCATTTATGTATCAGAGAAACACAGGAGCTATGATAAATAGAGCAAACATATGAGCCAGACTTCAACATATCCTGTGAGGATATGTATAGTTGTGAGGTATGTGCTGTAGTACTTGCCACTGTGCTATACAGGTGAACAGCAATAATGCATACATGGGTGCAGTCTGTGCTCCATCAGGAAGGAGTACTGCATCTAACTTTGGGCCTGGTGGTGACAGTGATAACCCTGGCAGGACTAGTTCCCATGTCTTTGTTCAGAGACTGTGACCTGGACACCCTGCCATGTATGGTCCACATCTGTCCAATGTACCCCTGTGTAGGCCATCCACATGACATGACTGTGTTCATACATACACACACATATCTGTATCATAGGCAGGTCACCTCCAGACACACACAGCACCTCTGCACAGCCCATCTATTGGATACCCCTCCAAATAAACACACGTGATGTCAACTGTATGGCCCAGCCTAGGCCTCTTGCAAACCCACACAACACCCTGTACACATGATGATACATGTGCCACATCCCTGTCATCCATACCATCGATGCAGGGACATGCTAATATAGCATATAGTACAGTGCAGGTATGTAATCCTATGTAAGGTGCTGTCTGCATGCATTTCTTATGGGTACACATACAGGTTTATGTACCTTATTAGCCAGGATGCATTATTGCTGTTAGTACCACTAACTGAATGTAGTCTGACATGCTGTATTCTGTTTGTGTCCCAGGTGTCTGTGTGTCTGCAGGCTGTGGCCCTGCAAACATTCCCAAGAGGGAGTATGTCAGACTGGGGATACACTAACTATGTCATAGGCAAGGTACAGCTTTATATGTACATGTACCAGGTGTGTATGCATGCCACAGTGTGTGATGGACACTGTTGTCAGACAGTGTCACCTTGCATACATACCACTTGTCACAAACAGGTAGCCCTCAGACATGTCAGCTGAGTGTTGTGAACTACAACAGGCTCATACATGCAGAACAGGTTACTGCAGTACTGTCAGCAGGTCCCTCACAAGCATAGCCATTACATTAACTGCAACAGATTCACCTGTCAACAGCTGTTAGCCCAGCCATGTCTTTAGCATACACTCAACCCTGGTGCATTTGATGAGGACACTGGTGCATTTGATGAGGACATGCATGATACTGTGTATGACAGGTCTGTGGTATGTATCCCTGAGTTCACCAGGTGGAACAGTGAGATAAAATGGTATATCCTTGGCATACACACAATAAGGACTGACACACGGGATGTGCACACAGTAAAATCAACACCGTTGACAATACACAGATTAGTAAACCTACATTTCCACCATTATGTACTGTACTACTACATACATATTACATACCCCACATAGATTATAATCATAAGACATAACACACTACTTCTTACAAAGTGTAACATTCTGAATGCCTACATGGATGGTGAGATGACCCACCACACATAGGATGTGGAGTCAGGTATTGCTCCTATTGGCCTGGACAAGTGATAGTGTAGCAGATGTTGTATCAGCATGATGTTTCAGGGAGGTATCACATACATGGGCATTGTTAAGGGACACAGGCCACATATCGTTTGCCTAAATAATAGAATAAAATAAAAGGTCCATGCTTATTTCCTGTCTTTCCTTTAACTAGTCTAGTCCACATACAGCTTTGCTGTAACTGAGTCTGTTTGTAAGCCTCTGGGTGGTGCCAAAAGGTCTGCTCTTCAATTGTTCCCTTACATCTGCTAGTTCTCTTTTCTCCTGCACTTTTACTAGTTTATTACTCTAGCACTTTACCAGACATCTTGTAGCAATTATTGTAGCACAAAAAAGGGCTACCAGCACTAAATGTTCTATAAGGAAACAGCTCAAGTACTTATTATTAATGCCCACCCCTCTAGGTGTGTGTAAAGGTAATTTCTCCTATTAACCTGGTGAACTTGGGCATCCTGAAGCAATGTAGCAACTGCCTCATGTACACTGACATCCCTCTCCTCTTACCTCCCAACACTCAGACTTGCAAGAGATGCACTTATATATTCAAATTTGAGGCCACACACTGTCCAGCCAAGACCGGAATAGCTGGTCAAGAGGAGTAGGTCAACACTTGCACCGCAACACATGGAACACATAGCCCTCCAAAACACACACCAGCACTTCCTGCACATAACAACACACACCACACACCCACCTTTATGGAGGTTCTCATTACAAAAATACCCAAACAGCAGAGGCCTCCAAGGGAGAAATGCAGACGACCGCCACAACACAACACCAATCACGATACACATAACTCTCCTAAACAGTGTTCCCCGCAAGCAAAGCACCTAAGGCAAAACAGCATGCACAACACACTAGTCATAGGTGACTCAATAATGATGCACACTGTTGTCCCACTCACTATGTTGAATAGGGAGAAACTAACAGTCAGCTGCCTGTCAGATGTCAGGATCCACAACATAATGCATGCACTCAGGTCCCTCAACAAGTACAAATATGACTTTGTCATTATACATGTGACTGTGAATGACCTGAGATGTTCCTCCCTAGACTACATGAAGAGAGTCATGGAGGTGCTCTCGGATTATGTAGCCCAGCCGGGTATGACCATAGCCATGAGCAGCATCCTACCATCACCTAGAATGATACCACAGTACAAGCAGAACATGATTGATTTCAAGATTTGGCTATGTTTATGGTGTCATTCCAAGGGGTTCCAGTGTTTGTCTGCCTGGGATGACATGATTGACAGACCTTGATGCATTGCCAGAGATGACCTGCATCTGTCATCCTGGTCTTCTGGATACTGGACAAGGCTCTTTCCACCCCTATAGTGCCTAGTTTAGGCTGTGTACCAATGACCAAATTACCACCATAACAGCTACAAACAACTGCAATCTGAGGGTCATGCTGCTCAATGCTAGAAGTGTATCTCTCAAAATGCACTCACTCGAAGTACTCCTTAACATGGCAAACATCGACATTAGTGCAGCAACAGAGACCTGGTTCAAAGCAGCAGAAAGCACCCCTGCACTACCTGGCTATACGTCATTCCACACCTTTCGGCCCAAGACCTTGGACCTAAGCTCCCAAGGCAGTGGTGTTTCCATACTCATAAAGAATGTGCACACCTCCACACTGGTAGACCAACATAATGCATAACAGATACTGAAGTTGCAGCTAACAATGGGTAATACAGCGATTCTGGTCATAGCCTGCTATAGGTCCCCGACCATGTCCCAAGACTCACACTCCTCATTTCTAAGTACCCAGGAGAATATTAGGGACGAACCTAACACTTTCCTATTGGGTGACTACAACTACCCCTCCATTAACTGGGAAAACTACTCGTGTACCTATACACTTGGCCAATGTTTCCTGAAATTCATTAATTACAGTGCCCTGGACTGCTCATTTGTACCCCAACTACAGGTGGCAAGATCCTTAACCTGTTCATTACTAACATGTGTAACTGCTGCTCTACACCAGTAGTCAAATCCTCCCCTGGTTAGATCCAACCACAAACTAATCAACTTGGGAATCCACATCCCTCTCACCCCACACCCCTGCAAAGGTAATTGCCATGACAAACTTCTCCAAAGCTAACCTTGGGCTCTTTAAAACAGAGGTGACTAAGTTCATGGCACCCATGCAAATGGAGAATAGTTGCATGACCACTTAATCATATTCCAATGCACTTTACAAGCACATACATATATGCATGGATCTCTCCATACCCAATAGAACCAGGATACTCACCTCCAAAATAGGAAGCCAATCTGGTGGTCCCTTGCCATAAACAGTCTCGACAATAGAACAAATAAACTGATGTGGAATAAGGTGAAGTTCCAAGACTGGAACAACTCCCTTAGCCTCAACAAAAGGTTGAGATCACTCATCAAATCCTCTAAAGCTAACTATGAAAACAGAATTGCAGCAAACAGTAAAGACAAACACAAGGCCTTGTATAGTTATGTAAATAATTTCCATGCCAATACCGAGATGTGCTCTAAGCTACTGCACAATGGCACCTCCTATACCGAGCCAGCAGATATTGCCAGTATACTATCTGACAGTTTCAGTGCTAACCTTACCCCTCCCCTCCAAAGGACCAATGACAATACCAGGAGATTGCCAGACACCCAGTATTACTGCTGCACAGGTTAAAATAGCACTGTCCTAGGCCAGGAATACATCTTCTATGGGACCTGACAATATCTCTGGCTGTGTTCTACATGAACTACAGAGTGACCTGATAGCACATCTGTGTGTCCTGTTCACTCACAGCCTCACCTCAGGCTTTGTCCCTATCAAATGGTGCACTGCTACAATCATCCCTCTCCACAAAGGACGAGTGACTACAGACCCTGGGAACTATCACCTCATTAGCCTGATGAGTCTTATATGAAAAGCTATGGAACACATCATCACAGACCTAATAAACAAGGATATAGGGAATCTCCATACTCTGGATCCCACACAGTTTGGTTTTGTGGAGGGTAGATCATGACTACTTAACTTGGTCAACTTTCTTTGAGTCAGTCACCAGAGCTGTGGATGATGTCAAGGTGGTCATACAAACTACCGTGATCTGGCCAAGGCCTTTGATACCATTCTCCACTATGGAATCATAGAAAATCCACTAAGGTAGGCATCAACCCCTATATCACTAGGTGGGTTGCAGACTGACTCACAGATAGAACCCATGGTGTGAGAGCAGCTAACTCCAAGTCAGACTGCCAACCAGTCATGAGTGGGGTCCTACAGTGCCAGTCCTGGGTCCTTTCCTGGAGGTATCTAGTTCTCTGAAGTCCAGGCCATCACAAAGGTACTCTGGTTGACAAAGTTTGCAGACGATTGCATGTTGGGAGCTGTTATTAACTATCCAAGTGATGTTGACATCCAGCAGAAAGGCCTCAATGAGACCAATGTATGCCGTCAGAAGCATGGCCTGAAGCTCAATGGCCAAATATGTGTCAGCATCCCCTTTTGGAAAAACTCACTTCCCATAAATTACCACATCGATGGTAGTCCACTGAACACAGAAGGCAATATAAGAGATCTGTGAACACAGGTTGGCAGCAACCTCTCTTTTGACCACCACATTGCCACTGTGGTCAGTCAGTCCTTCAATGTGGCATATCTGATTACTAATGGTTTTGCAACCAGGAAGTAGGGCTCATTGTCTCCGTCTACTCTTCCCTCATTATGCAAGTCATCTAGTACAATGCCCCATTTGGCATGTACCTCAATGGACACCTGCAACAACTAGAGAGGCTGCAAGCGTACCTCACAAAGATGATCCTAGACCATAAACGGTTGTCCTATATGGACAGACTCAAAACACTCCAACTATTCTCTGTCTCATATCACCTACTTAGAGGTGATCTCTGCTTGACTTACAAAGCCATGTCTGACACAGCTCTGTTAGAAATGCTGCATCCAAAGATTTCCCAATCCCTCTGCACCACATGCTCCAGAGACCTCAACCTCATTTCCACAAGCAACAGAATATGCCAGATGGATGGGTTCATAACCCAGAGACTGCCCATGCTATGGACTAGATGTCCCATACATATCAGTGCACCTCACTGGCCATCTTCCAGAGAAATCTTTATGAATGTTTGGGAAATAGGGAATTCACCCCAGGGATCACTGCAGTGGCTCTACTCCACAGAGGCACTAGGAAATAATGTCAGGTGGCACAATGCCAGGGTAATTCTCTGGCTAGGCTTGTAAAGGGTCCCAGGCCATTAGCCTAGTACACACCTATGGACCTATCAACATAAACATCTGGATATTCCATAGATGTCTGTATAAAAGACTTGAATGGCCTGCACAATGGTTTGAAATGCTGCATGTGAGGAAGATGCCATTACCATGCTATATAAAGTAATGCCATTGGGAGGTGGTAAACAGGCAAGGATGGTACACCAATCAAAATGCTATCAGCCAAACAGCATATGATCTTTGTCAAAAGAGACACGTATACACACACACAGTTGCCAGTATTGAGATTAGAACTCCTACTTATGTAGTTATGTCTACTATAGTGTTATGCAATTATCAGACATGCCACAGAGCTTACATGATTACCCCTCATCCAATGTAACTTCTAAGGTGAATGACATCAGCAAGCCTAGTGAAGTAGGGTGATGGGACAATTACAGGGTGGTACACAAATCAAAATAGTATAATCCAGACAGTACACAATTCTCACACTCACAGACACACTTGCCGGTATTGAAATTAGAACTTCTGCCTATCTAGCTATGTGTAGTATAGTGTTATCCATTTACCACACACACCACAGAGCTTAACTGGTTGACAACTAGCCAAAGATTCTGATAACTGCACAGCTGAGGTGAACTGTTATAGGTGCCAGTAAGTCAGCCTTCAGTCTTTCCCTTAGATCTTGCTAGATGTTTCTTTCCTGCACTTCAAATAGCCTAATAGCTTTGCACTTCAACAGGTTTATTTATCAGGTATTTTAGCACATCTGAGAGCTATCAGCAGTAGTCATTCCTCACAGAAATAGCTTCAGTACTTAGTAGTTATGATCACCCCTCCTGGCATGATTAAAGTGCAGTTTACTGTGCTTTTGTCCATTACCCAGGTGCACTTGGGCATTCAGAGCCACTGTTGAAACTGCCTCAAGTTCACAGACTACCCTCTCCTCTAAATGCCCAACACTCAGACTTGTGAGGGATACCCCTATATCACCATATTGGAAGATATGCATTCTCCAGCAAAGACTGCACTAGCTGGTCAAGAGGAGAAGGGTCAACACCTGCAATACACCACATGGAACACATACCCCTCCAGAACACACTGTATCACAGCTATGACATACAAACTATAACCAAACATCCATCTTCACAGTAGCACTCAATAAACATTTACTCAAACATTGGAGACCACCAGGACAAAATACCCACTTGACCAACACAACACAGCACAAACCACAGGACACATATCTCACCTACACAATGTGCCCTTCAACCTAAGCCCCAAAGGCTAAACACCTTGCCTGATACAGTCATCATAGGTGACTCAATTGTGAGGCACCTGGATGTGCCACTCATGAGTTTGAACATGGATGAGGTAACAGTCAGCTTTCTATCAGATGCCAGAATCTAGCACATAGCACACCCAGTCAGGTCACTCCAGAACAACTACAAGTATCACTCTGTCATTGTCCATGTGTGTGTGGATGACCTGATATGCACATCCATGGACTATATGAAATGAGACATGGTGGAGCTGTCAGATTATGTGGGTCAGGCAGGTATGGCAGTAGGCCTGAGCAGTACACTACTGTCATCCTGAATGATACAGCAGATACAGCAGAACACCAACAAATGATTGCATTCAGCAATTGGCTTATGTGTCTGGTGTCACTCTCTTGGGAACCAGTATCTGTCTGGTTGGGATGACAAGATTGGCAGCCTGCAATGGCATGCCATAGATGGCCTGCATCTGTCACCCCTGGGTTTCCAAGTACTGGCTAAGTGTCTTGCCACCCCTGTAGTGGATTTTATAGTGGTGGTCCAAATCACATTGCCACCATAACAGCTGCACATATATGCAATCAGAGGCTCATGCTGTCTACATGCCAAGATGCAACCTCTCACAGCACTCCTCAAAATGGTGAACATTGCCATTTGTGCTGTACCAGAGACCTGTTTTACGGCAACAGACAGCACCCCTGCACAACCAGCCTACAACTCATTCCACACCTGTCAGCCCCAAAACATGGGCCACAGCTGCAAAGGTGGTGGTGTCTCCATACTGATAATGGATATGCGCACATCCAGAGTAGTGTCTCAGTATAATGCATCTAACATATATCAGGTACAACTGACATTGGATAGTAGTGCAATCCAGGTCATAGCCTGCTATAGGTCCACATCCATGTCCCTATACTCTCAGTCCACATTCCTCAACAGCCTGGACTCTATCAAGGTCAACCCAACACTCACATACTAGGAGAGTTCAACTACCCCTCCATCAAGTGGGAAAGATACTCATGCACTAATACACTGGCCCAACACTTCCTGGTATACTTCAGTTTCAATGCTCTGGGCCAGCTCATACTGACACCAGTAGAGAAAGCACCATCCTTGACCTGTGTTGATTACTATCATATAGGACTGTTGCTTGACAACAGTAGTCAATCGCTACCTGGTCAGATCAAACATAGAGTAATCACCATGAAAATCCAGTTCTCACCCACAACCCCTGCAAAGGTAACCACCTTGGGCAGTTTCTCCACAGATGGGTTTGGACTCTTAAGAACAGAGTCGGCTAATGTCACAGCAACCATGCCAATGGAAAATACCTCTGTGAGTACCAAATCATACACAATTGCACTGTAAAGACAAGAACATCAATGCATGGAACTAGCCATACCCCACAGAGCCTTGACACACACCTTCAAATGCTGGAGGCCAATCAGGTGGTCCCCTAACATTAATAACCTGTAGAACAGAAGGTTGAAACTGTTGCAGAAAAATGTGGAGTCCCAAGAGTGGTAAAACACCCTTATTAGCCTCACCAACAACTTGAGATCCCTCATGGAATCATCTAAAGCTGCCTATGATGGCAGAATTGCTGCAGACTATGACAACAATCACAAACCCTTTGATAGTCATATCAGGAACCTCCACACCAATACCCAGATGTGCTCTAAGGTATTGCACAATGCTGCCTCCTATACTGTGACAACAGATATTGCCAACATTCTTGCCAACGCATTCAGTGCCAGCTTTACCCTGGTCTCCCCCACTAGGGGAACAGTCAGAATGGCAGAGGATTGCCAGGCACCCAGGTGTACTCCTCCCAGGTTACATCTGCATTGTCCACAGGTGAGAATACAGCTTCAATAGGACCCCAAATAATCCCAGACTTTATTCTACATGAACTACAGAGAAATCTGCCAACACGTCTGTGTGCTCTGTTCAGCCACAGCCTCACCTCAGGATTTGTCCTTCCCAAATGGCACACTGCTACAGTCATCCCTCTCCATAAAGGTGTGGGAACTACAGACCCTGGGAATTATCAGTCCATTAGCCTTATGCGTGTGATATGTACAGCTATAGAGTGCATCATCAAGGATCTGATCGACAAACATATAGGTAATCTCCTAACTCTGGACCCCACACAATTTGGCTTTGTGAAAGGGAGATCATGCCTGCTCAGCCTGTTTGGCTTATTTGAGTCAGTCACCAGGGCTGTATATTACAGTAAGGCACGGCATTCAGCCTTAATCAATCGGACCAAGGCTCTTGATACCATTCCTCAGTCAGGGATTATGATTGAACCCACCAAAGTAGGCAACAACCCCTATATCTGTAGGGGGGTTGCAAATCAGCTCACAGATAGAACACACAATGTGAACGTAGCATGCTCAAAGTCAGCATGGCTGATAACGTAGGCCAGTGGGTGGGTAACGTATCAGAATATTCCTTCATACAAACATACACACATTTGCCAGATCTGAGTGGAGTCCCACAGGGATCAGTCCTAGGGAGTCTAAATTATATATTTGAACACTTAACTGCTCGAATCACTAAAGAACGAACTTTAGTGATTGCACAGTTAAATGTTCAAATATATTAAAAAATTAAAAAACAAAAAAAAACAAAAGAAAGAAAAAGTAAAGTGTGTAAGCAGGGGCCAAGCCCTCTTGCACCCCCCACCCCCTTCTACTTAAATATACCAACTCCAAGATTGCGCTTCAGTGTAGGAAATGGGAAATTTTCCATTTCCGCACTGTAGCACACTGAAGTGCAATCTCAGAGTTGGTATATTTAAGTAGCGGGAGTGTGGGGGGTGCAGTGGAGCTTTCCCTCCTGCTTAAACCCTTTACTTTGTGTTTTTTTTTTAAATATTGTTTTTTAATATATTCGAACATTTAACTGTTTGATCACTAAAGTTTGTTCTTTAGCGATTCGAACAGTTAAGCTTTCAAATATATAATACAGACCCATCCTGGGTACCCTGCTATTCAGCATCTAGTTCTCAGGACTCCAGGCCAACACAAATAAACTCTGGCTGACCAAGTTCATAGACAAATTCAATCTGAGAGTCATCATTTACTCCACAAGTGATGCTTACATCCTATAGAAAGACTTCACTGAGACCACAGACTGGTGTGGACACCATGGCTTGTAGCTTAACACCACAGAATGCATCATCAGCCCCTCTGGTAATATGTCAGTTCCCACTATGTACCACATCAGTGGGTGCCCACTGAACAGTGTAGGCTTTATTAGAGAACTGGCAACACAGGTTGACAGCAACTTATCCTTTCACCACCACATTGCCACTGTCATCAGGAATTCCTTCTATGTGGCACATGTCATTACCAAGGGTTTTGCATCTGGGAGGAAAGACATCATCATCTCTGTGTACTCTTCCCTCATTAGACCACTCATCACGTATAATGGGCCATTTGGCATGTACCTCAGTAGACACCTGCAACAGCTGGAGAGGGCACAGAAGTACCTCACAATGAGGTTCCTAGGCATTCAACACCTGTCCTACACAGACAGACTCAAAAGACACCAGCTATTCTCTGTCTCCTGTCACATACTTAGTGGCAGTCCCTGCTTGACTTGAAAAGCCATGTCTGACCCAGCTCTTTTACAACTGATACATCTAAACACATCCCAATCTCTCTGCACCACACACTGCAGGGGCATTGACCTCATTACCACAATCAACACTACATGCTGGGGGAACAGGTTCATCACACAGAGACTGCAAATTCCCTGGAATAGACTTTCTATACATGTCAAGCAAAGCACCTAAATGACCCTGTTGCAGAGAGATCTTGATGAGTTGAAGGGTGATAGATAGTTCACACCAGGGATCACTACAGGGACTCTACTTGCTGGAGGCACTGGTAACTAACATCAGGTGGCACAATGGCAGGGAAAATCTATGGCCTAGTGTTGTAATGGCTCCAGGGACATCAGTCTAGTACACACCTATGTACATACCTCTCAATCTCTTACAGCAAGACATCTGGACAAAGCTATGAATAAAAGTGAGAAAAGCCCCAGAAATAGGGGCAATTTCTAAATATTGCTCCTACAAGCTTAAACAGTGTATAGAATAACAGGTTTTGCATCAGGAAGAATTGTCTGCAGGTTATTAAGTCTGACACTCAAATGTCTGTCATTATGTTCTAACTTCAATCTTTATTGATTTGCCACTAATTTGCCAGAAAAACATAATTTTGTCAAAAATAGTCCAAAAATATGAGACAAACTTCTGGACATTCTGCAAAAATCTGTACAGTTGGAATGTATGCCTATGTACCTATAGGGAGGTGACATCAGCATGACTGATAACGTAGGCCAGTGGGTGGGTAACGTATCAAAATATTTCTTCATACAAACATACACACATTTGCCAGATCTGAGAATAGAACTGCTGCCTATCTATTTTATTGTACTGTAGTGTTACACAGTTATCGCACGTGCTACAGAGCTTGCCAGCCTGACTACTGGCCAAAGGTGCTGATAAGGGGAATGACATCAGCAGACTTGTGAAATAGGCCAGTGGGTGTGAGACTTGTCAAATCAGTACATCTCACAAACATACACACTTACACGCATACACCACACGCACATTTGCCACATCGGAGAATAGCACCCCTGCCTACATATCTCTTTGCACAATAGTGTTATGCAGTTATCACACATGCTGCAGAGTTTGCCAGGTGGACAACTGGCCAAAGGTGCTGTTAAGGGGAAATGACATCAGCAGGCTTGATAAAGTAGGCTAGTGGGTGTGAGACTTATCAAAATACTTCTTACACACACACACACACACACACACACACACACACACACACACACACACACACACACACACACACACACACACATTTTCTATATATGGGATTAGAACCCCTGTCTAACTAGTGATTTGTACTATAGTGGCATGCACTTATCACGCATGCTACAGAGCTTACTAGGCTGACCACTGGCCAAAAGTAACAATAAACTGGGCCACTGGGAAGTGTAGTGGTTGGGAATGGTCTAAAACTGTTTTACCTACAACCAAACAAGCAAACACACACACCCTCATTCTCACATACACAACACAGTTGCCAGCATTGAGATTAGAACCCCTACATATCTAGTTATTTGTATTATAATGCTACGCATCTATCACACTCATTACAGAGCTTACAGGGTTGATCACTGTCCAATAGTACTTCTAAGGTGAATGATAGCAGCAGATCTTGTGAAATAGAGCAATGTGAAGTATACTGAGTGGGAAGAGTATCCTAATACTTGGACCTATGGGGACACAGACACACATACACACACACACACACACACACACACACACACACACACACACACACACACACACACACACACACACACACAGAGGCAGATGTGATGTAAACTCAACCTCAGTACTGTTACACAATGGGTCTCACCTTTTATGCTAGCATGTACAACTGTTTACAACTGGTATGCCACTGTCCACTGCAGGACATCACTGTATGCCATTCAAGGTATCTGTATGTGTGACTCACTCTGTCTATGCCTCCCTGTGTTTCTCTTTGTATCACTGTCTGTCTCTCAGTTCCTCACATCTATGTGTGTGTATATTTGACATATGTTATATGTTGCCCATATATGTGTGTGTGTGTGTGTGTGTGTGTGACACAAACAATGCAGATATATCACATATGGGCCACCTACAGCTAGCTGATGGTAATCCTATCTGATGTGCTTGTGTGGAGACAGTTGAGGTGTACATAGTTGTCTGTATGCATGGACAGATATACACAATACAGTCATATATTCTGATGTGGGTTCCAACATGTCCTGTGATTCCCTAAGTATAGAAGCATGTCCAGTATGACCTTC
Source organism: Protopterus annectens (assembly GCF_019279795.1). Classification (NCBI taxonomy): domain Eukaryota; kingdom Metazoa; phylum Chordata; order Ceratodontiformes; family Protopteridae; genus Protopterus; species Protopterus annectens. The sequence goes on from NC_056729.1 coordinate 886,537,585, forward strand.
TATAGTTAGTGTGGGACTCCATTCCAGAGATAGGTGTACTCCATTCCAGGGTGTTTTGTGCTATAGCCATACCACTCAGGAGTAAGCAGGAGTTTTGTCAGTGTACTTGTTTTGATTAGCAGACATTTTCTGACATATCAATAGTCTGAAACTGCAATGTATTGTGTCATTGCCTAGTGCCAGACATCATCAGATCATCACAGTGCTTTACCAGAGGACTACTAGTTGTATGATGCATAGACCAATATTATGAGGGCAGCTAAGTAAATTCTTAACCAACAAAGCCATTTGTGAGGTGTCACTACAGGTGGTGTAGTAATGGCACACAGCTGTGTAAACAGTCCAGCAACCTGGTGATATACTGGCTGGGGATCTCCTGCTTGTGTGGTATCTTTCTAACCTGTGATATCATATTCTTCTGTGTGCATACCTCTGACCTGTACATTTTTGGGCAGGTTGTCCAGGTGTTTGGCTAGAAGTTTCATCCTTTCTATGGAAGCATGTGTTTTTTATGGCAAGTTAGTTACATATGATTGAAGTACGATGTTACACGATAATACAGACATTCCTGTTGCAGAATACATAACCTTCAGACCATTTCTGCTACTGCAAACCCCTCACCCTACCAATTTTCTCAGTATATGAGGGCAATATTTACAACACATGCCTGTCATTCTGCCTTTGTTCCACTTTTATTTCTGCCATTGTACAGACATCTTGCTGTCAGAGGTTGGGAGCTATGGGTGTGGGCACAGAGTGCATTCAAGTGTGCAGGCATGTACATTATTTGTAAAAGCAAACATAAGAAAAAGGATTATTGACAATGACCACTGGCAACAGTACCACAAAGCACTTATATTCACAAAAGCCCTGGCACCTCTGCTATACATCCTTCAAGATGTCACTCATATGTTTAGTATATTCCACATAGCACTTTGACTTCCAGATATGTCAGTGGCAGAGCAGTGGATGTCACTGACTTGCATAACAGTTGGCACTGCAGTTATCTGCAATGGCCCTGTCAAAGGCAGCACTGTACCTAGGGCAGTACAAGACGACTGTCAGGAGAACGTGCTGGCCAGATCCAGACAGTATTAACCACACATACACATAGCTCATTGACCCCTGCATATTGTAGACAGGTAACATGTTTTCATGTGTATTGGTACAGCCCTGCCAATATGTGCTATGCTGCTATTTCCATGCAAACATATATGTTACTGCATTTGTGTGGGTATATGGGGGGGGGGCACACCTCTCAACTGTACACATTTGCACAGACTGTGCTAATATTTGCTTTACATTTTGGTTCCATTTCCCATACTATAGTGCCCTACCTTAGGGACTGGAGGCATATCAGTACAGAGCCCAGGACAGATTGTACTGGCATACATTTCAGTTTCAGACTTCTTACCCTTCATAGCCTTACTGCAACTGTAGGTTCTGCTGTGCTATCTCTGAGTGAGTCTGTAGGGGGTTAATTCAAAATTACCACCATTTGTGTGCCTTTACCAGACATTTATCTGTAGTTACCTACAGCTGACTTGCTGTGTGTGTGTGAGGGGTGGTTATGGGACCCCCACCCTGACATCCATGCCTGTGACCTATGACCCCCCCCCCAGTTAGTTGTCCCCACACATATACTGAAGTGGGATTTGCCACCTTGGGTACTACTGAATAGTGTGTGGAGGCCAGTTTTGACTTGGCACTTCCTGGTGTCCCACATAGCTGTCAGTTGTGTGCTGCTATCCCAATGGGCCACCCAATTCCCTTGCATGCATGCAGCATTACCATAGATATGCTCTCAGAACATACTATTACATTCCTTTATGGTTAAGAAGACTTCTTGTGCTTGCAGCTGTTGTAAAGACGGTGCTTGAGGGCCACCTATGTTGAATGCACACAGTACACTGCCTATACATGGTAAGTTACAGGTAATGTATTGTGTGTGTCATCCATTTTACTATGTGTGTGGTTCAGAGAGAGGTGTCAGTCCCTGGGGTCCCTACAGTGTCAGTGTGTGTGCTATGCATTGTCTCTTTGCCAAGGTGTTAGCATACTGGGCATGCCTTCATCTGCCTATGGTGGCAGGCACAGGGGTCTACTGCTGTGAGTCCCTCTCTGCCTGTGGGGACCTTGGCAATGGTGGGGGGTTGTGTGGCCCTTCCCCATGCTGTTCCTGCTGCAGCTGTTTCCACAGGATCATATTGTGTAGCCTAGCACATACTATGAACATGTGTCCACATGTGTCTGGAGAGTACTGCAATGCCCCACCAGATATGTCATGGCAACGGAACCGTGACTTGGGCATCCCAAACACACAATCTATTATGATCCTGGTTTGGCCGTGTGCCTCATTATGGCAATCTTGTGTGGGTGTGTGTGCTTTTCTGATGGTTGTCATCATCCTCTGCTCCAGTGCATAGCCAGCATCCCCTACCAGATGACCATATGGGATGCCCCCACTGGCAAATGCCGGGTACAGCTGTGACAAATGCTAGATGTGGGAGTTGTGATAGCTTCTAGGGCTGACACCACACACATTCATGATAATGCACTGGGCATTGCACACAACCTGGCAGTTGCTGTAAGGCAATCCCTTGCAGTTTATGTAGATCCGACCCTATTCACCGGGTGATGCTTTGAGGTGGATGTGCATGCAGTCTATGGCATCCGGTACCTCCGGGTATTTTGCTACATGGTGGAAGAGATGCATATTTCTGGTCCTCTCCTCACAGGTTTGGGGAAGTAAATGTGCTCACCGGCATGTGGTAGCATGGCATCCAGGAATTGGTGGAGTACCCTGAATGCAGATGCCCCATGATGTCCCCAGTAGTTGTTTGGAAAGTACCTGTAACTAGAATTGTTAAGGCTACACATACCTTGGTATCCACTGGGATGGGTTCCCCTCTGTTAATTCCAGCTTTGAGTTGAGGCCGTCACAGCTCAGTGATTTGCTGAAGTATGTCTCTGTCCACCCTATAGTGCTCTACTATCTCCAGATCATGTAATCCCTGGTAGCGTACCCTGAGTCTGAACACTCTTCTCCTCCTATTCCTCGGTCTGTGGCAGTTGTCAACATTATCCTCCTCTCCACCGTCATCCTCTAGCACATACTGATGGATCGGGTCTATATTAGAACATCGAATATTTAACAGTTCGAATCACTAAAGGTTGACCTTTAATGATCGAACTGTTAAAACATCAAATGTTCACAAAAAAAAAAAATAAAAACAAAAAAAAAAAAAAACTAAATGGTGTAGGCAGGGGGGAAAGCCCCCCTGTGCCCCCTACACCCTCAGCTACTTAAATATACCAACTCCGAGATCACACTACATTGAAGTAAAAGGAAATCTCTCCTTACGGAGATTTCCATTTACTTGTTCGATGTTCTGGAGTTTCGCTATTCTCTTGTCGACAATGTCAGATTCGACATGGTCGGCTTTCGAGAATTTAATATAGACCCACTGGATCAAAGCAATGGCAGCCCTTAACATTTTCCAAGTTGAAATTCTCCTGCATGTACACACCAATGGTGTAGACTTTGTTGAAAACCAGACTGTAAAGGGTTTCCATACTTTATACTGTTGTGCTGCTGATGCTGCCTGTATGATTTGCTGACTATGATACATTCCAGCTGCCAGCTATATTACTCATGGCTTTACTTTGGCCACTGTGAGTGTTACAGGCATTACTGGTAATTTGTGCATGATTGCACTTACTCTGCTGTTGCCCTTCTTGTAATTAATTGTTACTTACACCTCCTCCCATTTTCAGCTATACAGCCAACTGCCAGCTGCATTATATCTGGATGGCCCAGTTTGACTTGCAACACTCCCACAGTAGTGATTTTTAATTCATTTCTCCTTTATTTTGTGCTGTTGCCCCTTATTGTTTATTTAACTCTCCTCCCATTTTCAGCTATGCAGCCAACTGTATTACTGAATGTTTTCATTGGCTCATTGTGGGTTGCAGACTCCCATATTGCTGATTTGTAGAGCTTTTCTCTTGTTCTGCTACTTCCTTTGCCTTTTCCTTCTGTCTTCCTCTTTCAGCCTGTAGGTTGTGTAAACAGCAAGAAATGTCCCTCCCTTGCATGCAAACACACTCCTCAGTTCATGGAATTAAGAGTAAACAGCCTCAGACATGAACCTTCACTTAGCTGTGCTTAGCTAAGCAGAAACCAGCCAACAAAGCTCCAGTGTGCTTGCAGCAAGCATGACACACACCTTTTTCATGTTCTTTGCTCCTCCTGCCTACACAATTGTGTTAGAGCACCTACACAGTTAGGTGCAGTCTGACACTTAGAATAATTCCTTAAAAAGTTGTGATGCGGTATAAGTCCCCTCAATAACATACCCCACTGCCCTAAGCCCTAGTTACTGCACTATTCAGGAGCATTCCCCCTTAGCAACCACTGTTCCCTGCCAATGTTTACTTTCTGCATGCCATTGACTATAATGGCAAAATGCCGAAAGTTGTTCTAATGGAGTTACCCCCCCCCGATTTATGCATATTCTGTTCCCTCCCACTAGCGTACTACTTCCTCTGCTCTCAATGGCTCAGTTCGGCCAACAAATATTAATGTTTGTTTTTCTTTATTTTGAAATGGTTTTGCATGCCAATGGCCATATAATTGGACATTGACATGCATAACCTGTTTAATACATGCTTTCTGGAGCACTGACATGCCTCCGTTGTGTACTTTGCAGAAATGTATTTGGTTGGTAACCGAATACATTTCTGCAACTTACACTGTTCCAGCACAGAGACATGCTGCTTTGCTGGATCACTAATCCAGCTCATTTGCATGGTTTTTACCAGCAAATGAGCAGATTAGCATCCAGCATGGCTTTCCGTGCTGGAACAGCCTAGGGCTGCTCGTGCACATCAAAATGACAAGTACCTAGATTGCAAAGCAGCCATTTTCCATGGAGGAGCAGCTATGCTGTTCCTGCATGTAAATAACTGCTTCATGAATCCCGGGGAAAGACATTGGAAAAGACCAACTTCTAGTATCCTGAGTTTTCACAGCAAAATAACTACAGATATCACCTGCTATGAACCTCTTGACATCACTGAGATATGCTCTATACATAAATATGTCATTAAGTGCCTTGTAAAACTCATCCAATAACTCAACATCAGTGGTAAGACACCTCAGTCTAACCGGTTGATCTCTGATAATGTTGTGCTTCAGATAAGATACATATTAGAATAATGTAATATTGCATTATTAGAACAATTTTTGTAACTAATGGTAGAATGCAACATATGCGTCCTATGTTTTTTGTACAGTTACACATCTAAAAATTTGAATGCCTAATTTACTGGTGTTGACAGAAAATTAAAAAAAAATAGTGCTTTTATTCATATTCTGAAATACCTTGTTCACCCCAGCTGTACCACCCTTCAAAATGAAAAACAAATAATCAATAAACTTGTAGTGGTGTTGAACTTTCTCATATCCAGGCAGAGTGGGCAAAATGTAGAATTCCCAATATGCCATTACTAAATTGGAAAAATTGGGGGCTATACCAGCTCCCAATGCCACTCCCATTTTTTGATGATAATATTTTCCTTTAAAAGAAAAAAAGTTGTTGGTTAACACTTGATCTATACACTCAACAAAAACTTTATTTCACCCAAGGTATATTCCTTACTTTCTTTTAGGATGAAAGCCACCCATTCCATTCCTAAATCATGTGGAATACCAGTGTATAAGAAGTTTCATCCACTGTCACTAAGAAATCTTCTGTTTCAGCTGTTACTGTTTTTTTTTTGTTTGTTTGTTTTAGCAAGACTCAGTCTAATACAGGAAGTGGTTTGAGACAGGAGAATGACACACATACCCTTGCTGTACCCCACTGGTTCTGTCACTGGTTCAGTTGGCTAGCCTTCTAGTAATGTATGCATTAATCCCCAGCTGCGAGAGTTTCTCTACAATATCTGAATAGGCAATTGTATCAAACGCCTTGGCTAAATCATGATAGACAGTACGTACTGTTTTACCCTCATCCAGTGCTTTTGTGACATTCTCAAAGGTCTAATAAGCAAGATCTATTCCTGATGAAGCCAAACTGCATCAGGTCAAGAGTTTGAAGGTCACCTGTATCCTTGTAGATAAGATCCATGATGATTCTTTCCATGGCCTTGTGGATAAGGCTTGTTAGGCTTATGGGTAAATAGTTTCCAGGGTCAGTTGATTGACCCCCTTTTTGCAAGGTTATTACTGTTGCTGTTCTCCACTCTACCAGGACAAAGCCAGTTCTCAGGCCATGGTTAAAGAAAGTGCTGAGTGGTTCTGCTTGGTCTTCTTTTAGATTGTTTAGTAGGCAGCCTGGGATGTTATCTGGTCCCATAGAGGCTGTGTGTTTGGCCTTGGAAAGTGCATGTATGACCTGTTCTTTGGAGAAACTCAGTAGAGGACTGGTGTCAGGAATGTTTGGGGTATGTCAGGTGGGGGGGGGGGGGTCCCTATCAGTTCATCTAAAAATCAGTTAAATAAACACCAGTAAATTAAGCATTCAATTTTTTAGATGTGTAACTGTACAAAAAACATAGGACGCATATGTTGCATTCTACCATTAGTTACAAAAATTGTTCTAATAATGCAATATTACATTATTCTAATATGTTACATCTAACATGCCGTTCGTTGAATTGTTCTTACTGAGATCGTGGTACACAGAGAATCTGGAAATTTGCCCTTTCCCCATTGTAGTGTGATTTCGAAGTTGGTATATATAATTAGTGGGGGGTGGGGGTGCACAGCCCCCTACATGAGGGGAATTCAATGAATGGCATTTTCAATTAAATGCCAATCATTGAAGTGACGGTTCGATGGAGTGATATAGACCCATAAGGTGGGGAGATGTGGGTGAATTTATTGCCAAATGTGTCAGCTCGCAGGTTGCCAATTTCCTCATGTTCAGTGTGAGTGGTACCATCCACTATATGTTCAGTACACAGCTGGAAATTCCCTCTTAGGTTTTGGATGTAGCTAAAGAATGGCTTGCTGTCTTTAGATAGGGATGCTAATTTTAACTCATAGCTAGCATTAGAGGACTTAACAAGATATCTGGTTTGCTTGTTCAAGCTATGGAGGGTAATCTTTCTCTTTTGGGTTAGTTCCCTCCTGTTCTTAGATATCAGTTTCTTAATTTTGTTGTATAACTTATTTATACTTGCAGTCCACCAGGGTGGCTTGTTTTTTCTGGAACTCCTAGCTTTGTTCCTATTAGGTAGAGCTGAGTCAACACATTTATTTAAGTGGCTATGTAGGCCAATTGTTTATTCCTCTGCATATGGGTCATTGTTGTCTATGCTGGCAAGAGCTTTGAAACTTTTATACCATCACTTAGTATGCAATAGTTTGCTTTGTAGTAAATTTTCAGTTTTTTTTTTACTCTTGCGAGGGTGTCAGGTTTGATCTTTGCTTCAAATGAGGTAGATTTATAATCTGACCTTACCAGAGAGGACAAAATACAGGAGGTAGTGCAGTGACCACCTACATGTTGGTGAGCACTTGGTCCAGGACATTTGAGCCCCTTGTGGGGGTCCAGACCAACTGTTCTAGGGCATTTGAATTAACAATGTCCAGGAACATTGTAGCAATCGTGTTTGTGCTCATGTAAGTCATCCAATCAATGGAAGGATAGTTAAAAGTCTCCCATGACCCAGATGTTTGGCTGTATGGTGAGTAACTCTAGCAAGTCCAGGTAGTAGATGGTATTTTTCTCTTGGTTCATGGTGGGGGATCTGTAGCTAGCGATGATGTGGAGGGGTAGTTGTCCTATAGTTAATTGGACCTGGAGTAGCTCAAGAGAGTCATACTGTTTCATCAGTCTTGAGGTGAATTTGGATTTAATGAAGATGGACACACCTCCACCTTTGGTTCTTTCATGCTCATTTTGGGGTCTAAACATGTGAAAGGCATTCTACCCTTGTGCATCAAGGGTGCTATCAGCGGCCTTGAATCAAGTCTCTGTGACTGCACAGACTTCAACATCTTCCAAGGTGAGGAGTGCTTCCACAAGTGCAGTTTACTGTTTAAGCTAGCATTAAGCAGCATGACCTTGAGTTTGTCTTTAGTGGCTTTCTTTACATTGGAAGTTTTGTTGTTTGGACATTGCCTAAAAAGGACACTGTCAGGGAGACAAGCATCTTTGCCAGAATCTGAAAGCTTTGAGGGGACAGGTGAAGGCCATCTCTGGCAAAGCAATGTGGACTGTCGACCAGGTCTTTCCAGGCAGACAGATACTGGATATCCCTGGAGTGACACCAGAAGCTAAGCCAATTATTGAAATCAATCATTTTTTTTGTTTGTATTGTGGCATTATTCTCAGTGAAGGTAGAAGGCTGCTTAGGGCTTGGGACAAACCTGCCTGGGACACATAACCTGAAAGCTCAGTCATGTCTATCTTTATATAGTGCAGAGAGGTATGTCACAAGTCATTCACACCAACATGAACTGTGACAGTCATAACAGTAACTGTTGCTGTGAGACTTCAGGGCATACATGATTTGATGGATCCTGGCACCTGACATGCAGATGACTGTGATCTTTTCCTTGTTCAACCTGGTGAGGGGGACATCTGTGTGTCTCATTACTGAGTCACCTGTAACCAGATCATTTGGTT
>NC_056729.1:886548726-886593726 GCF_019279795.1 Protopterus annectens
CGGGGGTGGGGTTATGATTAGCATTTTTTTGGGGTAGAGCTTGTATATTTGCTGGCAAGTGTAGTATAATGCTAAATTTATGAACAGCAGATATGATATGGATAAATCTTTGATAATATATGTGAGATTGTGAGAAGCAAATGTTTAGTTTTTGCTTAGTGTTTCATTTATTTTTTCTCCTGTTGACTTCAGTGACCCATTAGCTTCTCTGTCTTTACCTAACTGAGGCATTATTTCCTCCTTGTGAAGGACAGGTGCTGGACACAAGGTTGAGTTCACTTGTCTGCTTCTCTAGTACTATCCTTGGCAGTGCAAGAGACCTACAACCAATTCATTCCCTTTCAAGGGAATTCATCATTGTACAGGTTTGGTACAAAGTCTCTGTCATGCTCTGGAGAACTCTATTGCTTATTTGTTTCCTGATTGCAAGTTCACCAACCCTCTCCATCCTTTAGAGATGATAGACAAGTGGAGGAAGTCATTTGGATCAGTCTAATATAATCCTCTGTGCTGGCATTGACATCTTTACAACAGCTACCCATCAGGAAACATGCATGCACACTACTGTGAAGGCAGGACCCAGAAGCTTGCAGTGTGAGCATGTCTAGGTCCTTTAATGCTGATGATACATCTGCCATCCATCAGATGTCACTAAGACAGCAACCCATCTACCCCACTTGGCCCTTTTGTCACCTGTGCTTTTAATTAATCAAACATTGTGTGGCCTCGGTATTTACTTTATGCTTCTATGTCATTAGGCTAGGCTTACACCAGATAGAACGTCATTATTCAGTTGATTAGTGTCCTTTGGTAGGATAATATATATTCATCCTAATAGCATACACCAATAGAGGGGTATGATAAATATCTTAATAGGTTTAACAATATGGATAGCAACTGTATTTCTGGTGCAATGTCAAGATATATTTTATCTAAAACCTTGAAGTATTTTCAATATGTATTTACATCCTGGACACATTATTAATATTTATTTATGTCCTGTGCACAGCATCAGTATTTATGTACAAACTTGACATAACACGAACAGCTAGGCAACATGCTTCCCACCTCATTGGTGATATAAAATCTCAGTAAACCTGCTATATTTAATCTGTTTGCTTTAAATTAGAGCAAATGATTGTGCACTGATCTTAGAAAATGTATACACTGACACACTAGGACATCCCAGTTCACCTGAAACAGCATGCAGAGCACCCCAAGGCATCACAGTTCACCTGAAACAGCACCCTAACTTTAGATCTACACTTAACGAAATTAGGTAGAATAATGAACAAAACTGAGGTACTGCAATGTGAAAAGAAGCTTTGCACAATGTACATATAAAATTCACACATGTATCTGTAGGAAACAACAGTGGGGTAACAATATTATGGAGCACGAGGGTTGCATCTCTGTTCATAGGTTTATAAGTTTATAGGTGTGTACTAGGCTAATGGCCTTGTGACCTTTACATGCCTAACCATAGGATTACCCTGGAATTGTGCCACCCAACCTTAGTTCCCAGTGCCTCTGTCGAATAGAGCCACTGGAGTTACCCCTGAGGTGAATTTTCTATTTTCCATCCACCAATCAAGATTTCTCTTGAAGAAGGTCAGCGTGGTGCTCTGCTTGACATGTATGGGAAGTCTATTCCATAGCATGGGCAGTCTCTGGGTTATGAACCTGTCCCTCCAGTACATCCTGTTGATTGCAAATAAACACAAAAACCAAACAAGGGTGCTGGATGGCCTCACTCCACAAATGTTGTCTTATAGGAAATAATCACATAAGATGAATCACAGGCCAAGTAGCAAAAACAGAGTTTATTCAATCCAAACCTAAAAACCGATGAGCGTTTTTGTCCCGTATCCACAGAACTTCATCAGATAATTAAAAAACACCACAATTCACTTTTTAAAGGCAAATTAAAATACATCATATGAAGCACATAAAAAGTGGCACACCCCCTTAAAGACAAAACATTAAAAACCTAGAAAATATATAAAAATATATAAAAACATGAAGTGCACATATATAAAGATTAAAAAATTAATATACATATAAAAATAATGTATTGTGTATGAAAATGTAATAAATATATGTAAATAAATAATAAATTAAGTCTCCAATGCTTTTAGTTTTAATAAGGAGCTGATGGAGATGTTTTCATTCAACCCTGGCCAGTTGCCTCTATCTAAATGCAACAGCCAGTATAGCTCCCTTTTCTCTAATAAAATTCATCTTATATGATTATTTCCTATAAGACAATGTTTGTGGAGTGAGGCCATCCAGCTGCCTTGTGTGGCTTTTGTGTTTATTTGAGGCAGTTTCTTCTTGTCTCATGTTGTGTTGATTGTGTTAATGAGGTTGAGGTCTCTGGAGCATGTGGTGCGAAAGGATTGGGATTTCTTTAGCTGTAGCATTTCTATCAGAGCTGGGTCAGACATGGCTTTGTAAGTCAAGCAGAGATCGCCTCTAAGTAGGCAATATGAGACAGAGAATAGCTGGAGCTTTTTGAGTCTGTCCATATAGGACAAGTGTTTAAGGCCTAGGATCCTTGGCAGCCTCTCCAGTTGTTGCAGGTGTCTAGTGAGGTATATGCCAAATGGGGCATTGTACTCGATAATTGGCCTAATGAGGGAAGACTAGAGGGAGACAATGACCTCTTTCTTCCTGGATGCAAAACCCTTAGTAAAGAGATGTGCCACATAGAAAGACTTTCTAACCACAGTGGCAATGTAGTGATCAAAAGAGAGGTTGCTTTCAACCTGTGTTCTCAGATCTCTTATAATGCCTTCTGCATTCAGTGGACTAACATCAGTGTAGTAATTCAGGGAACCGGGTTTTTCCTAAAGGGGATAACGACACATTGTTTGGCAGTGAGCTTAAGGCCATGGTTCTGACACCAGTCGTTGGTCTAAGTGAGGCCATTCTGTAGGATGTCAACATCACTTGCGGAGTTAATAATAGCTCCCAACTTGCAATCATCTGCAAACTTTGTCAGCCAGAGTCCCTTCATGTTGGTCTGGAGTTCACAGAAGTAGATACCAAACAGGAGAGTACCCAATACCGAACCTTGTGGGACTCCACTCGTGACTAGCCAGCAGTTTGACTTGGAGTCAGCTACTTTCACACTGTGGGTTCTATCTGTGAGCCAGTTTGCAACCCACCTAGTGATATAGGGGTTGATGCCTAGCTTAGTGAGCTTTTCTATGATTCCTGAGTGGGGAATGGTATCAGAGGCCTTGGTCGGATCAAGGCAGGCTGTATGAACCATCTTGCCTTTATGCACAGTTCTGGTGACAGACTCAAAGAAGTTGACCAAGTTGAGCAGGCATGATCTACCCTTCAAAAAACCAAACTGTGTGGGATCCAGAGTTTAGAGATTTCCTATATCCTTGTTTATTAGGTCCATGATGATGTGTTTCATAGCTTTGCATATCAGACATGTCAGGCTAATGTGGCGATAGTCCCCAGGGTCTGTAGTCGTTCCTCCATTGTGCAGAGGGATGACTGTAGCAGTGCACCATTTAGTAGGGACAAAGCCTGAGGTGTTGCTGTGATTGAACAGGGCACACAGGTGAGATTTCAGTTCACTCTGTAGTTCATGTAGAACACTGACAGGGATATTGTCAGGTCCCATAGAAGCTGTAGTCTTGGCCTTGAGAAGTGCTGTTTTAACCTGTGCAGCAGCAATACTGGGTGTCTGGCAATCTACTCGTATGATTGGTCCTTTGGGTGGGGGGGGGGTAAAGCTGACACTGAATCTGCCGGCCAGTATATTGGCAATATATGTTGGCTTGGTATAGGAAGTACCATTGTGCAATAGCTCAGAGAAAATCTGGGTATTGCCGAGGAGATTCTTTATATAACTATAGAAGGCCTTGTGGTTGTCTTTACTGTCTGCTGCAATTCTGTTTTCATAGCTAGCTTTAGAGGATTTGATGAGTGATTTCAACTTTTTGTTGAGGCTAATAAGGGAGTTTTTCCAGTCTTGGGACTTCACCTTATATTGCTTCAGTTTCCTTCTTCTGTTGTAGAGTTTGTTTATGGCAGGAGACCACCAGATTGGCTTTCTTTTTTGGAGGACATCATCTTAGTTCTATTGGGTATGGTGAGATCCATGCATTTGTGTACATGTTCGTACAGTGCACGGGTGTATGTTTTGGCAGTCATGCAACTAGCCATGAAGTTAGCCAGATCTGTTTTTAGGAGCCCAAAGTTAGCTTTGGAGAAGTTTTTCATGGTGGTTACCTTTGTGGGGGTGGGGGTGGGATGTGGATTTCCAAGGTGATTAGTTTGTGGTTGGATCTAACCAGGGAGGAGCTGACTACTGGTGTAGAGCAAAGGTCGCCCATGTTAGTAATGACCAGGTCAAGGATGTTGCTACCTCTAGTGGGGGTAAGAATGAGCTGGTCCAGGCATTGGAATTAATGAACACCAGGAAACATTGGGCAAGTGTATTGGTACACGAGTAGTTTTCCCAGTTAATGGAGGGGTAGTTAAAGTCGCCTCATATGAGAGTGTTGGGTTGGACCCTAATATTCTCCATGGTGCTTAGGAATGTGGAGTGTGAGTCTTGCAACATGGTTGGGGACCTATAGCAGGCTAGAACCTGAATTGCTGTCTTACCCAGTGTTAACTGCATCTGAAGTATCGTTGATGCATTATGTTGGGCTACCAGTTTGGAGGTGTGTGCATCCTTTATGAATATGGAAACACCACTACCTTTGGAGCTTCGGTGCAAGTTCTGGGACAGAAAGGTGTGGAAAGAGTTGTAGCCTGGTAGTGTAGGGATGCTTTTTGCTGCCTTGAACCAGGTCTCTGTTACAGCACAAATATCAATGTTCACGATTTTTGTTTGGAGATGATACTGTCTTCTTAGCCTCATGTGACTGCAACATCTGTTCAGCCTGAAGCAATTCACTGCTGAGTGTGAAGAAGCTGGACTACCAATCCTTAACTCCTAATAAGAGGTCATTTTCTTTCCCAGAAGAAAGTGGATTATTCTCTACAAATGATGGGGTACTGGCTACATCATGCATCTTGGGTTCCTCCTCATACGTGAGGACAGATGGTGTTAGGAGATGGACCAATCGTGGATGCTGGGTTGGCAGTACTAAAAGGATTGTGTGGGTGATAGTGTTGGTGAAGCAGGATCTCAATTATAAAAGAAAACCTCTCACTTTACAGGTTAGTCTATTTCCTTATCCACATGTATGGCCATAACCTCTGAGAGGTGGCCAAAAATATGAGTGTGCGCATGTGATTCTGAAAGGGCATTCCTTGACAGAGTTGTGAGGTCATGCTCCACAACATATTGAGGAGATAAGCAATCTGAGAGGATCTCATTAAGGAACCACTGTTCCTCCTGATAGGCAGGAACAGTTTTAGCAGTTTGTTGCCTTAGTGAGCATGCCCCCTGACCACCTGCCATATGAGATACACATGACACTGCTCTTTAGGCAGAGGTCTTGGGAAAGACCCAGCTCATGCTGGAGAGACTATATGGGAGTATCAAGAGATGTACCATGTTGACCTAGAGAATCTGAAATACTGAAGTCTGGTCTGTCCTGCTCAGCTTCATACCACAGTGATGATCACCATTACAAGCAGATTAGAAAGTAGGTTTATAGAAAAAAGTACAATAACCATATCCTTTACTGTGAGCCAAATAAAGTTAGTGATTTCATCCACATATAGTAATGCCCTACATCAGTTGTAAATGCTCACAACACCTTGGCCTTGATTCCAATAACCTGCTCTCAGTGTAAGTGACCACTTATACTGAGAGCAGGCTGAGAGTGGTTGTTTTGGAATGTGGTCTCAGTAAGAAGTCTGTTTATAGACAGGCCTTATACTGAAGTAAGTCACTTACAATGAGAGCAGGCCTTTCAGAATCAGGACAGACTTACACTGAGAGCAGCTCTTTTGGAATCTGGCCCCTTGTATTTATAAGAATTTTTTTTTGTGTTGATATTACCAACACATTCATGCTTAGAGAGATTGCTACACACAATGGCTACTCAAAAAGATTTAGTATACATGAAAGGAAACTCTATCATAGTATTATAAAACATAACTTTTTAGAGCATCTGGGTTAACTACAGATGTAGAGTATCATTTGTTATTTTATATGAAAAAGTAGTTCATTGCAAGTATTAGGAATGTTTTCCATTAAAGAATCAGTTTTCAGTGAAAAGAATAGTAATTGTAAACATTAATGTCCTGGTCACCTTCTGTAAAACACACCACAAGTGACATTTGGCAACCTTTATTAAACTTCCATAAACATAACATTATTAAACATTTTTAATGTATTAATCACAGCATGAGCCTGCATACAACCATTACCTGGGCAGCATAACCCCGCTCACCCTGTGACAATAAGCAGAGTCATCACTACCACTCGCTTATTCTTACTTGTCAAAGCAGCATCCCACCACTCACTTTCATTCCCCACCAGAGGGGGAACAGAAGTGGTACAAGCCTGCCCCTCTTCTCTGCCTAAGCACCCAAATCATAGAAGTAATAACCCAATCCTCAGTGTCCTCAAAAAACAGGAAGGGAGGGTAGGTAGCAAGTTCATCCCTAAACCTGATCTCTTACCCAGCTGCACTCACATAAAACCACTTAATCCCCTCCTCACACCTACCTCACTTCCTCCCTAATCCTCCTCCCTTCTAATTGAAACCTTCTTTCCCCACTGCACTATCTAACCTCCTCCAACTATGATCCCAACTCTAACATCCACTCTCCCCCACTCACCTGAACACTAAACCCCCTTTTTATCATTCCTTCATCACCCTCAAACACTGAAGGTGTCCCTGAATGAGTTGGCTTGTTCCCAAACCTCATTTGATCCGGTCCCCTTCAGTAAAACACACCATACCAAATGGCATTTGACAACCTTTATTAAACTTTCATAAACACAACTTTATTGAATGACATTTTTAATTTGTTAACCACAGCATGGATATTCATGTAACCATTTACCAGGGCATTGTATCCCTGCTCACCTTGTCCAACTAAGCAGCATTGTCACCACCGCTCACTTACTCTTACTTATCAAAACAGTGTCCAATTGTTCACTTTCATCTCACAAACTCCTTGACTCAAACACCCAACACCAGAGGGGAAGAGAAGGGAAGAGGGACAAGACTCCCCCTCTCCTCCAGACACCAGCCTGACACAGACTGTTCCCCCTCATTTACTGCAGAACCTTCACCAAACCTTCTAAAAACAAACCTAAGTGTACATTAAACAGGTACAAATCTAAATTGTTCAAGTGCACTCTATTCTGTCTGAATCAAACTGGGTCCCAGTCATCAAAATTCTTATGTTCTATCGTATGAATACCCAAAATAACCAGTTGCTTCACCAGCCTAAAATTAACATAACAATGAGCCCTCTCTAAAGCCATAAAACTGCCAGCATTCTTCCAAAATAACTGTGGTACTATTTCAGAACACACAATGCACATACCCGAGCAGAAGTAATCATATCCTCTCTTAACTTATACACCAACTGTCATTTCAGAATCATTCCCAAATCATTACCTGTCAAATGAACCACCATTGCTTGTGGGAGCCCAATTTGTGACTATATAAAAGCAAACTCCTTCATGAGCTGATGCCACCTGAGGCCTCTGATACCACACCATATGACTCTCCACTCAAAACTGTTTAAACCCAGTTCACTGCCAGCTAGCCTAACTGCAGCCCTCTTCAATACTCAATGAAGAACCATTCACCAAAGCTAAGCCCTTGTAACAAAATCTTCAGAACCTTTCTTGTCAGTGGCCATTGTCTGTCCATCTTCACACCAGCAGCTGTATCCCAACACTTCAACATTTATTTATTTATTTTATTTGACATTTGGTAACCAGGAAAGTCTGACTGGGTAGGGATTACCCATTTTTAGTGGAGGCCTGGGGAGAAAAGCTCCACATAAAGACAAACAGAGAAGAATAATTTCATACAGGACAATGAACAAAGAGAAATTACATATGAGGATAAGTAACATAACAAAAAATGATATAAATTATACAAAATACATAGTTGGATACAGGATTTTACTAGCATGATTACACTTACAGCTTAAATTCTAGTTAAATGTGATACTGAAGGAATAGCTTGATTAGAGGAAGGAGAGGATAAAGTAAGAGAATAAGAAAGTATAAAGGTAGAAAATACTAGGATGCAAGATTGTAGAACGTATGGTGAGCAGTATGACAGGAATAAGGATTTAAGGTAAAAGAATAGGAAGTTAATAGGGCTGGAGGATATTAAAGACAAGGCAAAACAGTAGTTAGGTAGGAGAAGAACATGAGCATATCCAGAATTTGGAAAGATGTTCTTTAAACAGGGACTTGACGGTTTGCTAATGAGGGACTTGCCTAATGGATAGTGGCAAGTTGTTCCAGGATTTGGCTACACAGTAATAACAGAGATTAAGACCTCTGGACATCAGTTGTTTATAAATAGATAGAAGTTGTTTGTCAGAAAAGCATAGTTACTGATGAGGAAGATTTAACCATATATATAAAAAATGAAAGTCCATACCCCAACACATTTGAAACACTATTAATACTCCCATCTTCAAGTCACTTCTTAGGGAATACCTTACAAATAACTGTTTATGCTCCTGCACTACACCAGGCTGACCTTAACAACACTTACCCTCTCTACACATACTAAACCACACTACTTCTCCCGATCCCTAACCCACTACCTAATTTATCTCTCTGTATGTTATTTCTTTCTCGTATTTACTCCCACGTTCAAGTTCTCATGCTATCCCAAATAAACTGCTGATAAAACTTGTCCTTTACTAGGCAAGAATGATTTTTTGTAAAAACACTCTGCTGATCATGGAACAATGTATATAGTCCACACTTATGACCTATTGTGAATGTAAAGCTTTTCTTGTAAAACACTCTGATGATCATACACTACTGTTTATAGTCTACTCTCACATGTTGTGCTGTTTTTTATTAGGTTATTTTATGTCTTTCATTTGGCTATGATAATGTTATGTTTTTTCAAAAATACCCTGAGTATCACAGAATCCTACATGTTGTTCAGTATTCCTGTTCTGCTATGTAATTTTCCCTATTACTGCATGTACATTTTCGGGTCTATATTATATAAGCAAACTCACTGAATTGTAAATGTTTCCCAGGGGAAAAAAAAATCACTGATCTGTAAAAAAAAACAAAACAAAACCACAAAATAAAGTGTGGGGGGGGGGGGCTTCGCACCCCCTACTTCCACCACAGTGGAGGAAATTGCAAAGTCCCAAAAATGGCTCAGTGATTTTTTTCCCTAGGAAAAAAAATCGCTGTTCCATGCTTTTGGTATTTTGCTATTTTGCATAATGATGTTCGACTAAACAGCTAAACAGTGTTTGCAATTCATTGCATTTGCTAAAATAATAGGGACCCTAAATTTTCTTTCTCCCTGAATAGTAATTATTTTCTCTGTTGTTAATTAATACTATTTCTGGTAGTGTAATTAAATTACAGCTATGTGGCAAGTGCGATAGTTACATAGCACTATAGTACAAAAATGCACTGTAGTGGAGCTTTTCTCTCAGGGCATCCACTGAAAATGGGCTTTTTACTCAGTTGGACTTTTCAGGTAAACAAATGTAAAATAAATAAATAAATAAAAAATGGAGGAGATGGCAGGAGAAAGTATAGGGGTTTATTGAATAATTTATGAGTTAGCAGTAGCTGGTTCATGTGTAGTTGGATTGGAAGTTCAAGCCAGTTAGGCAGTTTAACAGATAGCTAGTAATGAGACTCATGAGGATGACCAGTGGCAAATTTTGGTATTTTGTGGTAGCACTGACTAAGTTCCATTTTCAGGGAGGAGAGATTAGTTCGACTAGGGGAGGCATAAAGAAGGGAAGGTAAGAGGCATGTGGTAGCGAGTTTAGCTTTAGTGGAGTTGGTTAGGAATTGTTTAACCCTATATAACATGCCAAGTTTTTGATGGGTCAGTTTGATAGTGTTATTTATGTACAAGTCAAATCTGAGATTGTCATCAGTAGTGACAACTAGTAGTTTAGAATGAGGGATGACCTCAATGGCTGTATTGTTTATTGATGAAAGTCTGTAGTGTAGTTTATAAATAAAATGTTGTTTTGGAAAGAATAATAGTAGTTTAGTCTTCTTGGGATTAAGTAAGAGCTGATTATTGGTGAGCCAGACTTTGATGAACTTAAAGGCATCCTGTGATAAAGTCTATAGCTGAGTAAGGTTGTTACAATAGCAGACTAGAGATATCAGTTTACTGGATTAGAGTTGCATGTTTAGAGACAGATGAAAGGTTGTTAATAAATATATTAAAAAGTAGAGGGCCTAGGACTAAGCCCTGTGGAACACCAGTGATAAAAGTTAGGTAAGGTGATTGACTGGACTCCCATTTGATGGACTGATGTCTGTTAGATAAATAACTGGAGACTCACTGTAAGGTAATGTCCATAGAGCCAAGGAAAGAAAGCTGAGGTAGGAGCTGAGGATGAGAGACAGTATCAAATGTTTTAGATAAATTGAGGAATAGGGATGAGATAAACTTACCCATATCTCTGGCTCAGTTGACTGAATAAGTGAAAGATAAAAGAGTTGTGGAGGTACTATGTGCAGGTCTGAAGCCATGCTGTGTAGGAGAGAGTAGATTGTCTACAAATAAATGGTGGAGGAGTTGTTTGTGGATGCATTTTTCAAAAATTTTTGATAATGGTGACAGCATTGCTATAGACCTGTAGTTAAATATTTCACTAGAGTTCCCACCCTTGTGTAATGGGATGATGAAGAACTTCATTCAGAGGGATATTTAGGTTCATAGGGTAGTAGTAGGCTAACTGCCCTTTCGAGACATTTAAGCCTAGCCAATTATCCCTTGTGAGACTCAAACCCTGCACCTTGTGTTTGTAAGGCAAACACCTTAACCATTAGGCCACCCTCCCATCCTGAAAATAAGTTTCAGTGATAGATCTATTAATGAGTATAGACACAGGGTAGGCTCTGCCATTTGCAGTGATTTTTAAAAATTCTTTGGAAAATTGTCAGAAGAAGAAGAGCAAGGTCTGAGTTTACTAAACAAAGTTCTGATAAGAGATGTTGGGACAGGTTTGAGAGAGAATGGAGATTTGGAGGAGGTTGTAATGGATGTGAAGGTGGTAGAGGTAGAGGAGAAGCTGCTGGTAATGGTGGAGATACTTTCTACAAAGTAGGTAATAAATAAGAAGGCTGTGTCAGCATTAGAGTGGCTGGTGGATGGTAGTGGTACTGAGTGAGTTCCAGGGTGAAGAATGTTTTTGATAGACTGCCAGAATTTCTTTGGGTTGGATGAAGAGGTATGCTGAAATGATTTTGGTGTTAGGTAGGAGGATAGGGTAGTCAAATATTTTTAGTTTAACAAAGAGAATGGGAGAGATTTGAAAGAAATTAGAGGTAATAGGTAGGGAGTAATAATCAAGGTGGTGATACAGAGTGGAAGTCCAAGTGGGAGACATAGGCCTAGGTTGTACTGGGAAAAGGTAGGATGAGAGAGAAGAAAAAGAGAAAAGGAATATAGAGAGGAGGCTTAAGTGAAGCATGCTGAAGTAGGAGGAAGGGTAATGTTGTGTTAAAAATGAATGTGGAACATATGCAGGGAAATTGAAGGTAGAATTAGTAAAAAGATAGTAATAGTGAAGTGAGTGAGTAGAGTAGAATTCAGAAAGGGTTGTTGGGGAGGTGTGTTGGAGTGGAAGAGAAGTGGAGCTAACGTGTTTAACATATGAACCATAATCCAGGATTTAGTAAAATCATGCAACCCTGCCACCCGCACAAATATACTGACAGCTGCCAGGTCCAGTTTGACAGACTAAACTGCCTTATCCAAGCCCGAGCTAAGTATTGCAATAACAATTCTTCCAACCAAACTAGCTCTTCCTCAGGCAGCTACTAAACAAATTTATCAAAATCTTGTAATGCCCTACTATTGTTTGTCCAGTCAGGATGAAAAAGAGAAGCATTCATGAGTTGTGTTCAGCAGTATTATTATGTAAAAACACATCAGGACTGAGGCTGAATAACTTTAACTTAGATAAACTTATAAACAAACTAGATATTATACTCATACATGCTCACTCTCTGGCTGCACTCTCAAAATGGCACTGAAGCTAGCACGTGCTTGCTATTTATATGCACATGATGTCCTTGAAACACTTCTTAAAGATACAACACACACACACACACACACACACACACACACACACACACACACACACACACACACACACACACACACACACACACACACACACACACACAATTCTACATCCTCCATCTTTGAGAAATAAGTCATGCAATATTGACAACATTAATGGACATGCAATTAATATAAATAATTCTTTGTCATGCAATTATACAGAACTAAATACATATAGACAATTATGTTCAGGTTGCTGTGCATTTCACACTAGATGTGGGAATTCAACCAAATCATGTGACATAGAAATTAGAATTAGGTCAAGCAACTGGAATGTCTCTGCTGAATGTTAAACTTTCAGGACATCAGGAACATCATCGGGAATGGAAGTAGACATTAAGACACATTCTGCAATAGGAACATTGTCAGTATTACTCTGAGATCTAGAGTGTGTATCACAGGAACAATGCTGTGATTTCAACTCTGATACAGGAAGAAGATGGCTGTGATTTCTCCTGTACTCCACACCCTCAAATTTTCTGAAGTAGGATCTTGGCTCAGCCCATATACCTGCTACTTGACCAATTGGGTTGAAACCTTTCACCGTTTGTATCCTCAGTGTCTCTCATTCATTCAATGGATAAAGAAATTTGCTTGATTTATCATAACTGGACTTCTGGAAAGAACGCTTTCTGAATAGTTGGGCTCTGATTGTTCTGTTATTCTTTGCTTTAGGCCTCAACCAACTTGAACTGATAGGCAATGTTGTTCTGGTTTGCCTCGATGGAAGTTTCTGAGCAGGCGAGTCAAGTATATTGTCACGAAGTATGTTTCCGTCATTGAGTGAATTCAAAAAGACTTTGGTGTTATCATGCTTTGACTTCTCTAGCAATTGCTTTGCACTCTGTACTGCATGTTCAGCTAGTCCATTTGACTGTGGATATTCTGAACTACTAGAAACATGTACAAAGTCCCATTCTTTTGCAAATTTCTGAAACAACTGACTGGTAAATGTGGTACCATTGTCAGAAATAACTTTGTGTGGAGTACCATGGACTGAGAAATGATGTTTCAACTTGGTGATAACAGCAGTGGATGTTAGGCTAGGTAGTAAATCGATCTCAAACCAGTTTGAATAAGAGTCTACCAACACTAAGTAATGCTGATTGTTCCACTCGAATATATCAGTGGCTACTGTTGACCAAGGTAGTTCAGGAACTTGACTTAGCTGAAGTGGTTCTCTTTGCAAATGCGGTTTAGTACTGTTGCCTAGTGAACAAGAAGAATGTACTTTATCATTGTGTTTTACTAGAGAAGGCCAAAATACTAGTCCTCTTGCTCTTCTTTTGATAGATTCGGAACCTGGTGACTACAGTGCAAAATCTGGATATATTCACATTGTAAGGAAGCAGTAACAACAATTTTAGGACCTTTGAAAATAATGCCATCTTCCATCAACATCTCATCTCTGTAAGGAAAATAAGTTTGCACTTCTGGTGGTACATTAGATTGCTTTGATGCCCATCCAATATTGATGTAGAGGTTGAGCATTTGCAAAATTGTATCAGTCTTTGTATAATCTCTCAGCTTGGTGTCATGGTAGAAAATTTACACATTTCCATGACATCAAAGTCAAAATTCTCTGCATGAAGCTGTTCTGTTGTATTTCTGGATGATCTGGATAAGGTATCAGCCTGATAAAAAAAGTTGCCTTTTGTATAGAACATTCTGAAATTGTACTTTTGCAATTTGATCATCATTCTCTGTAGTCTTGCTGGAGCAGAATACACAGGCTTCTTTAGAATAATAACTAGAGGTTGGTGATCAGTTTCAATCTGAATAGTTTGACTATAGATATAATCATGAAACTTTGAACATGCAAATACTATTGCCAAACCTTCTTTCTCAATTTGAACATATTTGATTTCAGTTTGGGTAAGAGTTCTATATGCATAAGCTACTGGTCTGCCTTCTTAAAGAATAATTGCTCCAAGCCCAAATTTTGAAGCATCACAGGAAAAAGGTTACTGGTTTATTAACATCATAGTATCTTAATGTAGGTGGGGTGGCAATTTTCTGCTTAAGGTCTTCAAATGCTCTCTGGTGCTGTTCTAACCATGGCTATGTGACATTTTTGCACATCAGATCTCTCAAAGGTGCTGTCAAGTCATTGAAGTGTGGTATATTTATTTTATTTTATTTTATTTATTTATTTATTATTTATATCCAGTTTGATGACCAGGGAAGTCCACTGGGCTAAGCAGAGCCCGTTTTCAGTGGAGGCCGTGGGAGAAAAGCTTCAAAAGCAGTTAACAGAATATAACATACGTAAGGTATGGAATATACAGTAAGCTAGAGTATGCCTGGTAGAAGAAGTTAAATAGCGATTTTGTCTATACAGCAAACCTAGTTTTTGGTTGTTTTTTTTTTTTTTTTTTTTTTTTTTTATTATTTTGGATGTGGATATCAAATTTTAAATGTTCATCAATGGTGCCTCCAAGTAGTTTGATGTGAGGTACAATATTGATTAGAGTGTTATTGTGGCTTTTTTATTTTGAAGGAACTTTTTGTCTATGGTGAAATTTCTCAAAGGAGAGAATATCATGATTTTTGTTTTGTTAGCATTGCGAGTGAGATATAAACTTATTTAGGCAAGTAGAAACTTGCCTAAATAGCTGACAATAGCAAGAAAACATTGTAGAGCTTGCACATTATCTGGTGCTAACATCTCTAGACTGGCTCCTTGTTTGGATAGGTCTGGTTGCAAGCCAGTGCTAGTCAATAAATGACCTACATATGTAACTTCTGATAGTCTGAATTTGCACTTCAGAGGATTGAGCTTCAGGTTCACTTCACATGCTCTGTATAGAACTTCCCTAAGGTTTCTGTCATGCTCTGCTTCACCATTGCTTCCAGCCAGTAAATCATCCATTATTATGGCACACGCATAACCAGAAAAAAATGTGCTCCATTGCACACTGGAAGACTTCACTTTCAGAATTTATTCCAAATGGCATCCTGAGGAATCTATATCTTCCAAATGGGTTACTGAAAGTAGTCAGTAGTGAAGATTTGCGATCAAGCATCACTTGCCAAAATGAACTTTTTGCATCCAAGACAGAAAAAAACAGTGGTATTCGGTATTAGGGTTGTGACTTCCTTGACTGTATGCATAGGATCATGCAGTCACGTTAATGCTTTGTTCAAATCTCTTGGATCAAAGCATATTCTGATTTTGTCTGAGCCTTTTTTGTGGGCTGCTACCATGGCCGCTACCCATTCAGTAGGTTCTGTAACTGGACAAATTACAGCTGGCTGCACCATTTTATCCAACTGAGGTTTGACATTATCCTGCATAGCTATCAGAACTTTTGTTGCTGGTCTGACCACTGGGCTGACCTCTGGGCCTAACTTCATAAAATACACAACTGGTAGTTTGCCTAATTTGTCATCGAAGACATCAGCATACTTTGAGAAAATAGCTTCAGTAAAATTGGAACTATGATATGTGCTTATATGATTAACATCTTTGGTAAAGGAAAGCAGATTCATTCTCAAATTGTCTCTGAGACCCAATAATAACTGCACAGGTCTTTGGACTGCATAGAATAGTAAGCTGTAGCAGTTCCTAGCCAAATAACATGAAAGCACTACTGAGCCTTCAGTTTGAATTTCTACACCTCCATAAGCAACAAGTCTTGCACAACTGGCCACATTAAGCTGCTCACCAGCTCCACCTTAGCAAATGTGTCTGCTGACATAACATTACACTTTGAACCATTGTCTACTTTGAGCTTAGTGGATTTGCCATTGATCTGGACAGTATAAAATACTTCATTCTTTGCCAACTTTTTCAGCAATTACTGATACACCATCTACGGAGAAAGTAGAGTTGCAACTCCCTAGATGATCAACTTGCTTTTTTAAGTGACCCTTCTTTATAACTGTGCAAGGTTTACTTGATTTGCAGAACTTTGGAAAATAGTTCCATTTCTTTACACTTGTAGCATTGCTGACCAAATGCTAAACATGTTTCTCATTTAGACTCATGACTGGTACCACAATTTCAACAATTAACAATAAAGCTTAATTTTGGTTTTGCTAACTCACCCTTGTACTGCATTGAACATGTCCTTCTCTTAGAACTTGCTGGAAAACTATGGGTTTTAACTGGAGAACCTGTAAGGGTGGCAGGTGCCATGTGCTTAGGTCTGCATCTGCTAGCCACATGTTGCTTGCTATCTATATTTGCTCTGGAGCTTACTGAAACCATGCTATTATCATTTGCAAGCATACTCGTGTGCCTTTCTGTAACCTCATGGATTTGACAAATCTCAATAGCTTTGCTCAGCATTAAATCATGGTAATGAAGCAAAATTATTTTCACTGCAGCACCATTAATGCCATGCACAAGCCTGTCCTTTATTAACTCATCTTTCAAGTCAACAAACCTACAATCTTTAGCTTTGTTTCTCAGATCAGTAATATAAGCTGCAAATGTTTTTCCTTGCTTTTGATCTCTCTTGTGTAAAACAGATATCTCTCTAATGTAGCATTTGTCTGGGGGTTGCACATTTCCCTAAATTTGCATTTCAAACACTAGGGTCTTCCCTTGATTCAGCCTGTAAAACAATATGATGATTTGCCCCTTCTCCTTCATATACTGCTGGTGCATACAGAAATGAACGCTCTCTTTCAATGGCCTCTGACCCAGCTAGGTTTAGCAAAATGAATGCCCTGGTGCATGCAACTTTGGCAGAATAAGCTGCTTGTATACAAATATACTCTTGCTCAAATATTATCCAATTCTCTGTAATATTCTTATCAAATACAAGTGGTCATGGTTTTCAAAATGCCTCTGCCATATTATCAAATACCAGTGAAGGCTTTTGCTAGTATGAATGAGCACACACACATATACATATGCCCGAAATTCATGCCAGTACTTGTAACTATGCCCAATAGCACAACAAGCCACTGAATAGCTGAACTTTGTGAAATAAGTCTCCCAGGCACAAGAATGCTTTTAAAATTACTGTGCAGTAAGAAATCACCTCTTATCAGTGTAAGAAATATTTCAAAATAACTGCACTGTGCAAATAAACTGGACAGAAGAAGCTCAAAGTAAAAAAAACATTTCCAAGTAATTGCACTTTGCGAATAAGCAGTACACAGAACACTGAAACTTTCCCAAAATGGCTGTACTTTGCTAAGTAACTCTTTACAGTGCAAGAAACACTTTTTGATGGCAGCACTCTGTGAATAGACACACCCAGCACAATAAACGTTTTGAAATGGCTGTATTTTGACTGCATTTTATGAAATAGTTGCACTTTGCACACACATAAACTCTTTGGAATAAATGCACAGTAATAAGCACACACTGTAAGAACTTTTACAAACTTTGAGAAACTTCTAATAACTCTAGTCATACCTTTAATAGCTTCAATCATTGCGAAACAGTAGTCTATGCCAAAACACAGTACTTTGCCAAAAAACATGCAGTTTCCTTGCTTTATTTATGCATAATGTGCCCGTTTTGCCCTTTATTATATTTGTTTTGTTCGTTTAATCTTTTTTCATGCCCATTATACTTTTCTTGTGCTTGTTTTACTCTAAACATGCTCATTTTGCAATTCTGAGGTAATTCCAAACACCTTATGTACTTTTCTAACAATAGTTTTATCAGCTATCTTAATTTTCAACATCTCTTTTAATTAAGAAACTTTCCATGCCTTTCGCTTGGTTAATAATGTGATTTATGCCCCTTGTAATGCTCTGTTGTATCTTTTTGTAACAAATAAATCATTCATGCAAGGTTTCACTACCTTTAGTTCATTCCTGGCCCTTTTTTGTACTTAATTCTCTTAGATTACTTTCACTGTTAACTCTGCACCTTGTGGCTCTGAAAAGCAGTCTCTGGAATCCTGGTTCTGATACCATGTCGCTCATCTAGTCAGGATGAAACAGACGAGCATTCATGGGTTCTGTTCAAGCAGCTTTATTATGTATAAACACAACAGGATTCAGGGTTAATAACTTTAACTTAGATAAACTTATAAATTGGCTATTATACTCATACATGCTCACTCTCTGGCTGCACTCTCAAAATGGCACTGAAGCTATCAAATGCTTACTATTTATATACATCTGCTGTCAATGAAACGCTTCTTAAAAATGCAAAACACACACACACAGCATTCTATATGTACTATATACCTTCCTTGTAGAAGATGCACAAGGTTGCTGCACCAACCCTCTGGTTCCTTTAGTCCAGTCTGTCACGCCTCACCTGGCAACATCATTGCCTCACCCTCTGAATCTGGAGCTAACTGCTGGGACCTGGAAACTTGAAAGCAAGATAAAATGTCAACAATCCCATTTCTAGCACCTGCCAAATGCCCACCTGTAAAGGAAAAATTAAATCTCTAAAACCAGCTTACATAATACTAACAAGAGCAATTCAGTCTTCACTGTTTTAGCCTGTAAAACTCGTACCACTGCAATATTGTCTGAATGAAAAATCACCCTCATTCCCCACAACCACTCCTGACACACCATAGATGCCACCTAAATTTGCATTAACTCCAAAAAGGCTAAATCCCTCTTCCATTCTTCCTTCCAATCTGATGGCCATCAAGTTGCAAACCATTCAGCACTAAATAACACTCCCATCCCAATACCACCCACCATGACTATAAACAATTGCAACTTCCCTTGACCAAACCAATATATCTGTCAAAAGGAAACACTGTTAAACTGCTCAAACAAGGACAACCACAGTGCAAAATCAACATGCACCAGCTTACCAATCCTCACCCAATGATGTTTACTTTCTCCCCTTTTAATAAAAAGGCAATTAATCTGCAAAATGTACAAACCAGGTGAATTGCCAAAAATGCGACATTCAGAAGCTCTAAAAGCTCCATGATATCCCTAATCTGCACCTTGCCCTTAGACTTCACCCACCCAATCTTTTCCTTTAAATGTGTTATCTTCTCAACTGGTAAACAAAACAATCCATGTCCCACATCCACTAGCAATCCCAAGAAACCCTATGCCTTGGCAGGGTACCTCTAACTTCTGCATAGCCAATGGGACACCCATTTCCTCACACATTCCCAAAAACTCTAGCATACACTCCAATGCTCCTTCAAACCCTTCACCTACTATTAGGAAATTGTCCAGATAATGTACCACCTTCTGAGTGCACACCCACTGCTGCCAAATCCAATGGAATTCAGTGCTAAATTTCTCAATAGTGACACAAGCCACCGAACATTCCATCAACATAGCCTTGTCAAAGTAAAACTTGTTTCCAACTGCCATACCTATCAACGGCCACTCTTTCTCCCATACTGGCAGCAATTAAAATACAGATTCAATATCCACCTCCACCAACCACTGATCCAAAAACCTCCAAATGACCTGCACCACATCTTCCAAAGATGCATAACTCACTTTTGCATCCTCTACTAAAATAAAATCATTAATGGAGTTCCCTTTGGGATAAAACAAATGATGAATCAACTGAAATTCCCTGGCTGACTTCTTAGAAAAAAACTAAATGAAAACACCAGCCAAGCTCCTGTAACAGAGGCACAAGGGATATATGCAAATGACCCTTATGAACATCAGGTGTTTCAGCTATATGGCGATTCTGATTGCCCATGACTTTTACATTTAAAGTCGGTTCAATGGACAATTTCAGGCCAATACAGACAAACCCCAATAGCTATGGATATGCATATTTTGGCCTTGTTATGACCTCGTCAGCATAGCATAAGCAGAGTGTTTGACTAAGCATACGAAACACAGGGTTGATATACCCAGCTGATGTCAATTGTCGTTAGGGTGACTGCAAAATATCCCAAATAACAAATTAAAACAAAGAGTTAAAAGGTCACACTGAAAAACCAATCAGAAAAAAATAAATAAATGAAAACTCCAGCCAAGCTAGAACTTCCAATGAGTGACCTCCCAAACCTCCTGTAACACATCTATGTGCCTCTGTTGAAAGCAAGATAAAATTTCCCAGCACAGTAACTGATCCACCATTTTTCACCTCTGAAACCACTGATTATACCACAACCAGGTGTTCACCTCCTGCAGATGTTGTGCTTCATAGATCATGAGAAAATAACACATTAGTGGTAAAGCCAAGTTTGTATCCTTTTCCAAACAAACCACCATGTAGTATTCAATGCCTAACACCCAGTTATCCCATGTATTTGGTTGCAGCCTACCTTCTCTCCTCCACCTCAAAGCAACTAAAGCTAATAAAAAGATCTTTGCTATTTGCAGTTTCTGATTCCATCAAGCATTTAATGCTTCAGAATTAATTAATTCAATGTACTCAGCCTTCCAGATCTTTTATTTAACTGAGTGTGGTATGTGAGTAGTTAGAATGACCCACCCTTTCCCTTCACCTCAAGGCCTGTGTAGCTAACCAATCACCCAGGTGGATCCCAAAGTCCAAACTGACCTTATGTTGTGTTGACTCTACCCCACCTACGGATGTCCGAAAACTCCTTATAGACTACCCTAAGCTACCCTTCCTGGTGAATGCATCCCCTTGGACCTGATTCCCTTCATTAAGCCTCTCTTGATCTTCTATGGCACCTACAGTTTTGCTGGGCTCCTGAAGTGACTCATCCTGACCTACCGCCGAGCTAGTCCCAAGCTGCAGCAAGTCTGACATGCCTACATGATCTCCTAACATGTCTTTAACTACAGCCACATTGTGCACTGTTACAGCATCCGGAACATCCACTCTGATGCTGTCTTACTGCTGTGCCCACTTCCCTTGGGCTACTGACCTGCTCTTTGATGCCTGCCTTTTCCTTTTCCAACTGGACTCACTAGGTTCTTCAGCTGCTGGAGAGTCACTGATAGGCAATTCCTGGAACAGCTCTTCCACCTGTGAGACAATGACCTCCCATCTCTGTCACAAACTCTGCCCTTCCACCATCTGCCAAAAGAAAAGATAACATTAAGAACAATAGAGAAAAAAACAACACATACACCTATATTAGCCTAGCCTTCCATTCTAGATAGTACCTGCACTTCACCTGGAGCAGCATGGCTGGCAACACTATATGATGCAGTTGAATACAAAGCCTTAAATCTTCTAGTGGCATGATCCTTAACCATCTTGCCAAATTTCATCCTCAAATTACCTCAATCTTACTTCACATGCTCTGTACCCCCCTGCCATTTGTTTAATACAGAAATTGTGTGTGTGCACACGCCTGTGTGTGTGTGTGTGTGTGTGTGTGTGTGTGTGTGTGTGTGTGTGTGTGTGTGCGTGTGTGTGTGCGTGTGTGTGTGTGTGTGTGTGTGTGTGTGTGTGTGTGTGTGTGTGTGTGTGTGTGTTTATTTAATTATTTTTTTTTAAAACATGTTTGCACCACAGCAGTGCTGTACAGAAAGTTAGTTGCACTACCAGTCCCTGCTTTAACTGCCTCAACCTTACCCTGCTTTAGCACCTCCCCTGCCTCCTACATCTCCATGCCATCTCTGCAACATTCTTCCCACCTCCACTCTCAACCCCCCTACCATGTGCTCCCTCACACTCACAGCAATTAACTCCCTGAACTCCCACCACCCCTGCTAGTCATACAAATTCCTTCCTTTCACTCTGTTGTCTTAATCCTTCTACTTTTTATTTATTTATTTTTTCTATTTATCATTGCTTGTAAAATACATACCTCTCTAACTCTTAGCACAAGAAATCTGGAGAAAGCCAAAATAATAGAGTTTAAATATTGCTTTTATAAATGTAGAAAGTTGTTAGAATAAATGGTTTAGTGTGACCATGCATTTTTCAATGATAAATGGCTGTCATTATTTAGTCAATTTAGTTCACAATAATATGCCCAAGAAACACAAGTTTTATGAATAACAGACCAAAATATATGAGGCAAAAATCTAAACATTCTGTGAAAATCTGAACAGTTGAGATCTACGACCAATCAGACCATCTTCTCACCTAACCGCAGTCACCAATCAGCCATCGTTTTCCCCATGGTATTTGTTATTATGTTATACACATCTATCTATCTATCTATCTATCTATCTATCTATCTATCTATCTATCTATCTATCTATCTATCTAAATTACCCCATATGCAAAATGTTGAAGGATTCAGCTTGGATTGACAGTCCACACATCCAATCTACTCTGCGCCCCCCCCCCTTTTTAATGGTTAACACTACACTGAGCATGCATGGTGAGAGACTGTTATACTCGGTGGCTTGCAGCCCCTGAAACATCATTCACGGCTTGGCAGGAACCATGCCAGCAACAAGAAAGCTGCAGCATCATACCACCACCTATGAACATTTTGTCTAAGATACATCACCAGGAAACCTCTCCCTCACCAACATCCTACCCAAGAAGGAAACTACATCATACTACCCCACCAACACTGCATCAACAGTACCAGTACAACAAACACAGCAACTTACCAGGACAATCAACCGCTGACCAAATGACCCAGCAAAAAAAGAAAAAAATACCAAATATCTGAACCACTACCACTATTACACAACACATCCCCCAATGGCTCTAACCACTGCAATGGCCTACTTGCACTCTGCACTTGGGCAAAGAAAATAAATAAAAAAAAAAAAAAAACTTAGCCAAACCCCCACCAGGGGCAACAATATCCTAGACCTAGTCATTACCAACATGAGTGACATGTGTTCCACACCTGAAGTCAACTCCTTGTTGGTCTGATCCAACCATAAGCTAATCAACCTTGATATCCACATCCCATCCCCACCCCCCATTAAGGAAACCATGGTAAAAGAATTCTCCAAAGCCAACTTCATGCTTCTTAAGACAGAAGTGGTGAACTTCATGACACCCATGCAGATGGACAATACAGTTACAACTGCTGAATCCTACACAAATGCATGAGTGCATGGATTGTGCTATCCCAAACAGAACCAAGACGCTATCCTCCAAAAAAGGAAGCCAATCTGGTGGTCCCCTGCCATAAACAAACTGTACAACAGAAGGAAGAAACTGTTGCAAAAGAGAGTAAAATCCCATGAGTGGAGGAGATCCCTGGTCAGCCTCAGTAAGAAGATGAGATCCCTTATAAGATCCTCCAAAGCTAGCTATGAAAACAAAATCACCACTAATTCTAAGGACAACCACAAAGCATTCTATAGCTATGTAAAGAATCTCAATGGCAACACCCAGATCTGCTCTGAGTTACAGCACAATGACACAAAATTTACAGAATCAACTGATATTGCCAACATCCTGGCAGATAGGTTCAGTGCTAACTTTACACCCCCCCCCACTCACCCCCTAAATGGCCCATATCTATACAGGAGGAATGAAGAGTCCCTGTAATCACAACTATGCAAGTAAAAGCTGCACTCTCTAAAGCCAAAAACCAAGATCCATGGGACCGGACAACATCCCAGGCTGCATTTTACATGAACTTCAGAACAAAATGGCTCCCCAATTAAGCACCATGTTCAATAATAGCCTCGCATCAGGCTTTGTGCCCACTGAATGGTACACAGCAACAATTATCCCACTCCACAAAGGGGGAGCCACCACTGATCCTGGGAACAATCAACCTATTAGCCTGACGAGCCTGGTCTGCAAGGCCATGGAATGTATCATCATGGAACTCATAAACAAAGACATTGGTAACCTCCAAACTCTGGATCTCACCCAGTTCGGGTTTCTGAAAGGCAGATCATGCCTCCTGAACATGATCGACTTCTTTGAGGCAGTCACCAAAGCCGTAGATGATGGTAAGGTGGTTCACATAGCCTATCTTGACTTCGCCAAGGCTTTCAACACCATCCCCCATACTGGAATTATAGCTAAACTCAGTAAACTAGGTACAAATCCCTACATCACAAGATGGGTTGCCAAATGGCTCACTGACAGAATCCAAACTGTAGAAGTTGCAGACTCCAGATCTGACCTCAAAGCAGTGACAAGTGGAGTACCACAGGGTTCCATCCTGGGACTTCTACTGTTTGGTATCTACTTCTCTGAAGTACAGGCTAACACAGAAGGCCTCTGGCTAATGAAGTTCGCAGATGACTGCAAACTAGGAGCCATAGTCATGTCCCCAAATGATGTGGACATCCTACAGAAGGGCCTCACTGAGACAGATGCCTGGTGTCAGAGCCATGGCCTCAAGCTCAATGCCAAAAAGTGTAGTGTCATCCCCTTTGGTAAAAACTCTGTACCCATGAACTACCACATAGGCAGCAATCTACTTAACACCAAATGTGTGATAAGAGACCTTGGGACCCAGGTGAACAGTAGTCTCTCCTCTGATAGTCACATCGCCACAGTAGTTAGGAAGTCCTTCTATGTGGCACACCTCATCAAAAAAGGGTTCTCATCCAGGAAAAAAGAGGTTATTGTTCTCCTCTACTCGAGACTCATTAGACCCATTATAGAGTACAATGCCCCTTTTGGAATGTACCTCACAAGACATCTGCAGCAGCTGGAAAGGCCACAGAAGTACCTCACAAAGAGGTTTACTGGCCTCAAACAAATGCCCTACACTGACTGCCTCAACAAACTCCAGCTTTACTCCGTAGTATATCGCCTACTCCGAGGTGATCTCTGTCTAACATATAAAGCTATGTCAAACCCAGAGCTGTTGGACATGCTACACCTAAAGAAATCCCAATCCCTGGGAGCTACATGCTCTAGGGACCTAAACCTTGTCACCACAATAAACATGACATGCTGGAGGGATATATTCCTGTCCTAGAGACTTCCCATACTCTGGAACAGGTTACCCATCTATGTCAAGCAAAGTTCTTCATTAGCACTCTTCAAGAAAAATCTTGATGAGTGGATAGGAAATAGGAAATACACCCTGGGGATCACTTCTGTGTTTCTGCTCAACAGTGGCACAGGAAAATAACTTTCTTGGGTGGCATAAGCCAGGGAACCTTGTTTGCTAGGCTTACATAGGCCCTTGGGCCGATAGCCTAGTACCTACCTATGAACCTATGAACATACATACAAATATTTCTATACTCATATATGAGGTTTGGCAACAAACTAATTTGTCCAAGGACATCTTCAGTAAGGGGTTAGACCAATATATTAGTGAGAGGTAAGAGGTAGGGGGGTGAAAGGGTTAAATGGAAGGAGGGGTAATTAGGAGGAAATGACGTAAGGGGTGGGGAGGGGCTTAAAGGGCTTGGGCAAGACCAGCTGGATAAGGAATCACATTTTGGCGTGAGCTTGCTGTAGAGCAGGATTACATCCCAGACAACCTGTAGGAATTTTGGTGGACAGGCAGGCCTTGGGTCATGAGTGATATGGAGTAGGAGGTGAGTAAGGTGGCATAGTATTTGCTACATTTCTGTAACAATGGGTTTTGACTCTGTTGAGTCATAATGGTGATATTTCTACATATGGATATTCAGTTTGCTACAGTTAAAGTTGCCAAGGGGTGGAGATGCATGGTGTAAAGAAATTAGAGACTGAATTTAATTTAAACATTATTATGTTGTCAAAAGAGGCTCACCACAACCAGTTAAAACACAAAAAAACTCTTTAATACTGCAGCAAAGTAAGCGCTTTCACGTTACAGGAACACTTCTTCAGACTTTAGTAACTGCCATATAAAATCAGGTGTTTTTAAATACCATTTGAAAACACATCTACCAATCATATCAACAATCTAATTATCACAATTAAAAACACAGAACCAATGCTGGAACAATCACTAAAACTCTTAGGTAGTATGTAATATAGAATAAATAATATTCTTTCTTCTGCACTCTTTATTGACCTGTCCAAAGCCTTTGACATTGTTAACCACCCCCTCCTCATAAAAATCCTAGAATCTCTTGCCTTAGAACCAAAGGCTATCCTTTGGTTTACTTCCTATCTCACTAACAGGAAACAGGCAGTCCTCTGGGATAACAAACTCTCCTCTCTCCTTCCAGTTTCTCTTGGTGTCCCACAAGGCTCTATTCTTGGACCTCTCCTTTTCTCCCTTTTTATAAATGACCTACAAGCAGCTATTCCACAAGCTACATGCATACAATATGCTGATGACTCCACTCTTATTTGCTCAGCTAAAAACATTCCAGAGCTACAAACTATTACTCAGAATGTATTCCACACAGTAGAAGCATGGTTCTTAAAACGCTGCCTACTTTTAAATGCTAAAAAACAAAACTCCTCCTCTTTAAACCTACTACTAGGTCCCCCACTTTAGATTTCTCTAGCTCATCTATTAATGGCACCCTCATATCAGCTGACTCCACTACCAAACTGCTAGGAGTCATGATTGACAATAACCTTACCTATGATTGTCACATCAATAATACCATTAAAACTGTAAACAGAAA
The DNA here is from genome assembly GCF_019279795.1 of Protopterus annectens. NCBI lineage: Eukaryota > Metazoa > Chordata > Ceratodontiformes > Protopteridae > Protopterus > Protopterus annectens. Next base: position 886,575,294 of record NC_056729.1, read on the forward strand.
ACTGGGCTCCCTCTACAGAATTAGAACATTCTTAACCCCGGCAGCCAAAGCTACTCTTGCCCACTCTCACCTTATTTCAACTCTTCTCTATGCCTCACCAATTTACACTAACCTGAAGAAAAACAATCTCTCAAAATTGGCTAACACATATAATAGTATTGCTAGATTTGTGACTGGCAATCAATTTAGAACTCACCACTGTCTGAACCTTCAGCAACTTCACTGGCTAGAATTCGAAAATATGTTGCTTCTTTCCCAACTTTCCTTTGTCCAAAGAGCTTTCTATCAACCTAATAACACTCCTGCACTTTCCAAACTTCTGACCCCCTACTCTAACCTAAACTCACTTCGTTCCTCCAGTAAACTACTAGTAACTTTAACTAAATCCAACAACCTTGCTGGTGACTCCCTTTTCTCTAACTCCATTGGGAAACACTGGAATCAACTTCCTACTGAACTTACTTCTATTCCAACTCCTGTCCTGTTCAAACAAAAACTCAGAACTTACCTAAAAAATCAATGGTTATGTCCCTGCTGTAACCCTGACTAGATCTCCCAATAATCCCCTCTACTCCTCCCTCTCCCTCTCCTTCTTCCTTCTTTTCTTCTACAAGCTTTACTTCCATCACTTTATAAGTGCTAGCTCTCTAATATCCTTCTCCTCCTTTAGGTGCAATTCTTTTTACTAAAAGTAATCGATTTTTCTGATCTACTCACTCTTTTCATTTTGAATATTTCTCTTTCCTCTTTTACTCTCCTTTTATCACCTTCTTATAAAATAATGTGAAATAAGTTTTTATTTTTTTGTGTGTGAATGATGAATCCTATTATGTTATGTTAATATTGAATCCTATGATGTGTTCCTGCATATTTGCATATCCCCACCTCCTTCTCCTTTTTACCACAGCTTATTTTTTGTATACTATGTAACTGTGTTTATCTCTATGTGGAGCTTTTCTCCCTGGGCCTCTACTGAAAATGGAAATATATCCAGTTAGACTAGCCCGGTTAACAAATGTAAAATAAAATAAAATAAATAAAAAATAAATGTACAAATATATAATAAAAATACATACAAAAATATATAAAAATATATATATACCAATGCATTCACCTATATCAGTTTATAATATTAATATATTTGAAAAAGCTACTTAAAAAAAGTTCATGTATTTTATATATATATATATATATATATATATATATAAATATATATATATATATATATATATATATATATATATATATATATATATATATATTATATATATATATATATATATATATATATATTTAATGTATATAAGAACGAGCTGCCAAGAATGGCTTAAGTGTGACCCTCTCATTCAAACCATGCCCTCTAGAGCCCTGTAATCTTAAAATCCATTTGTTCTCCCTCTCTTCAGTATAATTTTTGATATCACCTAGCCTATTAGATTTCCTTACTAATTCTAGTATTGTGAACTTAAATTATTATTGGGAGAATACATATATAATAAGAAATTAGTTCTATTACAAGAATATTAAATTTTATAAACGCTTTGTAGATGACGTTTTTCTTGTCTGGGCAGGCACTGAAGTTGAGTTAAATGATTTTGTTCATTACATTAATGGAACAACGGCTTTTCTAAGTTTTGAATGCAAAAGCTCAGAACGTGCAATTGAGTTTTTAGATGTGCAGGTTTTGAAGAGTGGAGATGACTTACACTCGGAGATATTTAGGAAGGCATGCTGGCAGAATAACATTCTACATCGCACCAGCATGCATCCTAAACACATTTTTTCTAATATTATCACAGGCCAGAGTCTAAGAGTATCCTGCCTCACTGCAGATGAAGTGACACTTGGTTCTAAACAACAAATGTTAGTCAAAAACCTGAAATCAAGAGGCTATAGTACACATGAAGTGAAAAATGTTTTTCATGTCAATGATTCAAACAGGAATAGTAAAGGGAAACCTTATTTGCATAGACGCATGGGAAATGATGAAGAGCTAGTAAATAATAATAATGGACAGATACAAAAATTTAAGAGATTAACTATTCCATACTCAAATCAGAACCCAAGAATTAAAGAAGTGATAAGCAAGAACTGGAACATTTTAACAATAGATGAAAGAATAACTCAGATAGTAGGTGACAAACCAAGTTTTGCATATAGGAACACCAAGTCACTTAAGAGATTATTGTGCTATGAAAGTGAAAATAAAAAACTTGTTAGATCTACTAGAGAAGGAACCTTCCCATGTAGAAGTTGTAACCAGTGTATTTTCATGTCTGGCAACAACAGGTTTGTTCATCCTGATACTAAAAAGGTTTATCATATGAATTTCTATGCAGATTGTAAATCAAGAGATGCTATATATATTGCTGTATGTCAAAATGTGGGCAAGACCAACAGAAGTTTGAGGGAACGCATCAGAGAACACATCTATGTGATAAATAAAGAAAATGAGTCCAATGCTTTAGCTAGCCATGTATTACAGAAAGGTACATCTCATAAATTTAAGTTCACAATACTAGAATTAGTAAGGAAATCTAATAGGCTAGGTGATATCAAAAATTATACTGAAGAGAGGGAGAACAAATGGATTTTAAGATTACAGGGCTCTAGAGGGCATGGTTTGAATGAGAGGGTCACACTTAAGCCATTCTTGGCAGCTCGTTCTTATATACATTAAATATATATATATATATATAAAAATATATATATATATATATATATATAAAATACATGAAACATTTTTTAAGTAGCTTTTTCAAGTATATTAATATTATAAACTGATATAGGTGAATGCATTGGTATATATATATATATATATATATATATTTATATATTTTTGTATGTATTTTTATTATATATTTGTACATTTATTCTATATTACATACTATCTAAGAGTTTTAGTGATTGTTCCAGCATTTGTTCTGTGTCTTTACTTGTGATAATTAGATTGTTGATATGATTGGTAGATGTGTTTTCAAATGGTATTTAAAAACACCAGATTTTATATAGCAGTTATTAAAGTCTGAAGAAGCATTCCTGTAACGTGAAAGCGCTTACTTTGCTGCAGTATTAAAGAGTCTTTTGTGTTTTAAGTGGTCGTGGTGAGCCTCTTTTGTTTTGGACTTCTTACATTTTTTGGATCTGCGGAGGCTCTTTATTCAGCACTGCTTTGTTTGAAGTCATATTTATTATGTTGTACTTATAGATTTAAAGGAGGAGGTGAACTGCTCCAATGTAGGGGTTTAAAAAGGTGATATTATTGAAAATTGTTCCATTTTCTGGGTTAAGTTTTTTTTTTTTTTTTTTTTTGCTGTGTGTAGTTCTCTGGTAATGATGGTGGGGGGGGTGATGATGCAAGTGAATAAGGGTAGTTAAAATAAGGTATGTTGGTGCCATACCTCTCAAAGGTTCAGATTTTCTCAGGATGAATTTTGCCTCTCAGTTTGGTTCATTCTCATAAAGTTGTAGATTTCTGGAAGATTAGCAGCAAATCACTAGAGAGTCAGGTTAGCGGATTGTGGCAGGCATTTGGGTTCAGGATTCTGTCCCTTCAGAGAATTCATACTGTGCAAGGCCTGTTGTTCCATCCGTGGGTTTACTACATCTGTTTAGCTGGGCAGTAGGTCTCATGGTAACATGTTTTCGCTGGCCACGAAGCTCCAGTACATACCTCTTGTGGGGGGGGTCAAGACTACATGTCTTTAAAAAAAAAATGCACAATCCTTGTTGGATGTAGTGGCTTCAGCTTGTGGTACTCTGGTGGTATGTGGTGTCTGTTGGAGGGGGACAGGGTGTTTGTATTGCCTAGTGGTTTTGAGTCTGGTTACTGTCGCCAAACTTTTGCTCGTTCTTGGCAGTGACAGATTGACAGATGTCTGCAGCTTGGCAGTCCTTGAGATTGGGTTGCATGCTTTCAAGTACGTGTACATTTTCTGCTGGCACAGGGTAGTCACACTGTGTGGAGATTGTCAGATGTAACAAAAGTGGCTATCATGGTGTTTACTCAGTTGTACCCCCTGTTATTTGTGCATGCTCTTCTTACACTTCTCGGAACGTCCTACCTTCCTGGCCAATAATAATGCTACAGCCTTCATGGGAAATGGCTGATGCTTCTCTTCAGATACATTCACTTCTCTGCCCTTCTGCTATGGCCTCATTTAATACAACTGGGTGAATATGGCTTAACCAACAGTATTTAATTTGTTTGATTATAACTAGCGTGCATGATCTAAAACCTTAGTGCACTGTGGAATTCTGCTTTACCTAACCAAAAACCTCACAGTGGTAAAAACGCCTGAAAACATTTATTAAGCAGCGGTGTGTTACAAAACAATAAGTAAAAGCAAAGTAGGCCACAGGGAGTTTACAATCTTTTCATTTTATTTAAAGAAAGTAATGCTTGTAGCATAGTTATTATTTACATACCCTGCTCATTCTTTACTGAACTTTGCTCTGAGTGCTATGCAACTCAATTCTGTGGGCTTGGTTCCTAGTTGGGCTGTTGTGAGGATAGGTTAACAGTGCTTCTTGCTGTTTTACAGTTGAGTTGTAGGCGTGACTAGCTATGTGTGTAGACAGTTCAGGAGGTGTCCTCCTTTCATTCACTCGTGAATCTTGTGTGTTTTGTGCTGGTTTGTTAGCTGGTGGAAGCAGTGATGGCCATTTCACAGGCTACAGGTTCCATGAGGGAAGAGGTTGCTGCCATGCATGAGTGCCCTCAAGAGTATAGATATTTCAGACTGTCCAGGGCTTTTCTATGTAGTGTTTCTTTGGTTCATCACGGAGCTCCTGGTTTCATTGATTTACTATGGATTTGTAGTCATGGTACATTAATGGCTTTCACAGCCCTGTGCAACTTTTGTTTAAAAAAAAAGTAGGTCAGACATTGTAGTTTCAGACTTTCTGTTTTTTCACAATTTTAGGCTGCTGCAGGATTTGTTATTTTGTCAATTTTATGGGTAGATTTTACAGAATGTCCAGATTTTACCTCATTTGGTCCGTTTTCATAAAATTGTGGTCGGCAAATTAGGGGCAAGTCATTCAGCTACAGTTTGTATGATTAGTTCTCCATGGATGTATTGATGCCATTTACAGGGTGTTTTTTTTGACAAAGAATTTCTTGCCTTATAAGGTATAGTAGGCTCGATGGCAGGATTACTGAGCAATGGATCCAATAAGAGAGGGAAGATCATTGTGGTTATTACTATATCCATGGGGCAGGAAAAGGGGCTGCAATGAGGCTTGATGGCAAGTCGGGGACCTTGTTTTGTTTCGGGTAACAGTGAGCTTCTTAGAGTTTTGGTGGTACAATGTCCTAGTACGGGTTCTCCTGGCATGGGTTTAGTTTTGGGTGGTGCATTTGGTAGGTACTGATCGGGGAATCATGGTAAGTCGACTATTGGTAGTTAGCTAAGCAAGAGTTTGCCCATTATACAGAGGTTATGAGGTTATGGTTGTCACTTTAGCATTGTAGCGGGATAAGGGTTTAATTTTAGCTGTTTAGGCAATTTGCTATCTTGGCTGCTTATGGAATAGGGCTGTGCAAGGTGATAACATGAATTTGGTCTGAATAGAGAGGATGTGATACATCAAATTACAGCTGGCTTTCTGCCTTTTGAGGGGTGGTTAGGTTGGCAGTTCGGTAAGAGAGAGGGGAACAGCCTGGTCAGGCTGGTGGGCAGAGAAGAGGGACACATTTGCCTTCTCCTGTTCCCCCTCTGGTGTTTGGATGTTTATTTCAATAAGATGGGAAAGGAATGTGAACAGTTGGAGGCAATAAGAGGTAAATATAAGCGAGTGGAGGTAAGGATGCTGCTTATTTGGTTGGAGGGGTAATTCAGTAAATGGTAGCTGAAGTGAGTTGTTGGATGCTGCTTCATAAGTAAAGTAAGTGAGTAGAGGTATGGACGCTGGTTATTGGGTCAGGATGAGTAATATCATGCTGTCCTGATTAACATTACAGGGATGCTTATGCTCTGATTAAAAGCAGATGTCCTATGTTCAGTTGTAATTAATAATATTAGTTATCAAATCCATGTTATGAAAGTTTAATAAAGGTCGTCAAACATCATTATGTGTGATGTGTTTTATTGAAGGGGACCTGGACAAATGAGGTTTGACAACAAACCAATTTGTCCTGGAACATCTTCAATAAAGGGGTTAGACTGATATATTAGTGAGAGGTATGAGGGTGGAGGGGACAAAGGGTTAAATGGAAGGAGGGTTGATTGGGAGAAAATTAGATAAGGGGTGGGGAGGGGGTTAAGGGGCTTAGGCAGGCCAGCTGGGTAAGGAATCACATTTTGGCATGAACTTGCTGCCTGCCCTGTCTTCCTGTCTTTTTGTTGGATTGGTGGGGTGTGGTTATTTTAGCAGTCCAGGTGGGGCAGAGAAGAGGGGCAGGTTTACCCTCTTCTGTTCCCGCTCTGGTGTTTGGATGTTCATTTCAATAAGTTGGGAAAGGAAAGTGAGCAGTTGGAGGCAATAAGAGGTAAATATAAGTTAGCAGAGGTAAGGACACTGGTTATTTGGTTGGGGGGGTAATTCAGTAAATGGTATATGAAGTGAGTTGTTGGATCCTGGTTCATAAGTAAAGGACTTGGTGGGATGTGTAATTCAATAAATGGTATATAAAGTGAGTTGGATGCTGCTTCATAGGTAAAGTAAGTGCGTAGAGGTATGGACGCTGCTTACTGGGACAGGATGAGTAAAGTCACGCTGCCCTGATTAATATTACAGGGATGTTTATGTGTGATTAAAATCAGCTGTACTATGTTCAGTTATAATTAATAATATTGGTTATCAAAGCCATGTTATGGAAGTTTAATAAAGGTCATCAAACGTCATTCGATGTAATGTGTTTTATTGAATGAGACCAGGACAAATGTTTATTAAGATTTAAGCAATATAATAATTCATAACAGAAAAAAAGAAACATAAATTTTTAGATCAAATGAACTACATGAATGGAAAAACTTCAAAACAATGGATTAAAATAAAATAAAACTATTACATAGGTGTCTACGTAAAAGCAATTATTGATCATTCAAATTAGAATTCTATTTCATGTCATATTACAATCAATTTTCCCAAGAATCTCTACAACTTTTAACCAGTTGTGATACAAAGTGATTCTATCAGTTCACATCTTGATTGTAGATAATTCCTGTTGAGAAACATAATAGCTAGTAAAGTCCATAAAACTGAATATTTTGATCTGGGAACACATTTAGGTATTGGAACATTAAGCAAAATCAAAGATTTAGTTATCTGAAATTTGTCATTAAAAACAGTTTGCAATAAAAATTTAAATTTTCCCCAAAAGTACTTAAACAATGTACAGTTGTAAAGCATATATTGCTAATCCACATTTTAATTTTAATTTACATCTCTAACACCCAAAATCATGCTTAAATATTAATTTCATTTTATGAGGAGTAATAAAGGATCTACGCATAAATTTCCAAGAACACAACTTCCACTGCAATGAAATAGTTGTTTGCTTTGAAGAAATTAACATTAACTTTTTATCATTTTCACTGGGAAGTTGATTATTAATTGATCTGTAATCATCATCTGCTTTCAGCTTATCCCAGTTAGGGGTCACCACAGCGGAACAACGGTCCGCAGAATGATTGGCAGTGGAGTTTTACAGTGTTGAGTTGTCAGCCCAGAGCTCAACCTTCCACAGAGGGCACACAAACGCACACACATGCACATACTCACACCTAAGGCCAATTTAGAGTGTCCAATCCACCTACAGCATGTCTTTGAGATGTGGGAGGAAACTGGAGCACTGGAGGAAACCCACATGACCACAGGGAGGGCATGCAGACTCCGCACAGAAGGCACCCCAGCCAAGAATCGAACCAGAGAACCTCTTACTGTGAGGTGGCAATGCTAACCACTGCAACACTGCGGCTGCATTAATTTATCTGTAATAATCCCCCAAATTTTTTTTATAATGTGATTTTATATTTTGATTGCTTTATGTATTTTAGATAGGCACTTTTTTCCTATTAGTGTTTGGTTTTCCATGACAGTCATAAATTCAATAAATTTGGGGAAAGTATCATTGATAGTTATATGCATTAATTCTAGTTTATTAATAATAAATTCAGTTACAGATATTTCAAGCATGGGCATTAGCTCCCTTCGAGCCTGCCAATATAAAAAAACACTTGTTCCCATAATAAGTGTCCAGGCTGTTCTTAAAAAATATGTAAACTAGTACTTGCTTTAATGTAATTTGGTAGTCGGTTCCATACATCAGCTGCTCCCTCAGAGAAACATTTAGTACACTTCTTATTCCTACAGAATCTTCTACACATGTTGTCTGATTCTCTAGTACTTTTTGATAAGTTCAAACATTCCCAGAGACATTTGTCTCTAAATATCCTATATATCTGTATAAGATTTCCTCTTAGATATCTATAAGAAACACTATACAAGTTCAGATGTTTTAGTCTTTCATAATGACTTAAATGTTCACATCCATGGCTGCCCTTAGTATATTTCTGCTGTTCTCTTTCCAATTTACTCGTGATTGTTTTCTTATTAGTTTTCCATAGTGTTATTCCATACTCAAGTTTGGGTCTAATGTAAATAACAAACAATGAATTCATCATTTCTGACTTCCTAGACTTTATAAATCTTTTTATACAACCTATAGTTCTATCATTAACCAATTGGTTGATATTTTATTTATTTATTTATTGACTTTTGTTAACTGGGTTAGTCCAAATGGACCAAAGGCCCTTTTTCAGCGGAGACCCGAGGAGAAAAGCTCCAAGAGTACAATAACCAAAAATAGATCAATTAACATAGTCAATTATTAACATGTCAAACATGAATATTTCAACAGATATGAAATTAACAAATTAATTACAAATTATATGAAAAAATAGTACAGTCATAACATGATACAAAGTATGACAAAAATAAAGATTTTAGAGACAGTCAAGAGGAACACTTAAGAGGAAAGAAGACAGCATATTAAGAATGCATATTATGCAAGATGGTAATGGGTTATATGGCAAGGTTAAATGAAAAGTGCAGGCATACATGTGCAAAAAGAAGATGGAGTACCTATGATAGGCAATGTAAAAAGACAAGATAAGAGAGACAAATGTGTTGTTAAATACAGCAAGTTATGCAGGGGGAAATGAAGCACAGTAGTAGAAAGCTGAAGGGGAACAGATTGATTAGTAGATAGAAGTCATGCAGGATCATTGCAAGAGCATTATGGAGACTGTCCTTGAGAGCTATTTTAAAGGTGGTGGGATTAGTAATAGATCTGACATTTGGTGGTAATTTATTCCAAGCCTTTGCTATAGAACAGGAATAATGTAGTTTTCCAGTATTTTTATTTGGCCTATAAACTTGCAGTAGGTTTTATTGTGAGCTACAGAGAGTGTGGTTAGGGGTGTAAAGCTGAATGAGAGTGGAGAGAGAGGGGCAGGATGTAGGTTCATGTAGAACTGAATGAGCCATAAGAAGCTGGGGTAGTAAAATTTGGTAATGAAATTTCAGCCAATGCAGGTTCTTTAGGGATATGCAGTGATGAGAGTGGTATGGTTGGTCGGAGGCAAATCTTGAAATTGTATTATAAGTGCATTCTAATTTAGTTAGAAGACTTGATTGGAGGTAAGTGAGCATAGGAGCAGCATAAAGGAGTGTGGGAAGTAAAAAGGCTTGTGCAAGGGAGAGTCTGGAAGTATTTGTGAGGAATTTTTTATGCCTGTAAAGGAGACCTAGATTTTGATGGGTCCTTTTAATACATTGTTGAGTGTGGAGATTGAACTTTAGATTGTCATCAATGATCACACCAAGAAGTTTGTTGTGAGGTTCCGAGGAGATAATTGTATTGTTGAGGGACAAGACTAAAAAAGTAGCTTTATGATGTTGGAATGATGCAGAAAGGAATAGGAGAAGTTTAATTTTCTGTGGATTCAATAGCAGTTGATTGGAAGTAAGCCATCTTTCGATCGAGTGAAGTGACTCTTGGGTGTGTTGTCAGACATGGATCTTCCCATATATCCAGGTGCTTAAATGACAGTTGCAATCACTGTGCACTGTATTAAATATTCACCTTTCAATTTATGTCTGCCAAATCTCATATGCTTGTTTTTTTATGTATTTATCAGTATATTATTTTCCTGTGTCCAAATGGTCAATTACTCAAGTTCTTTTGCAGACATGAATTATCTGTAACACTTGTAATCCATTTACCCAAGTTCATGTCATCTGCATATAGACCATAGCACACCTCATGTGAAAAGGTTAGGTCAAAAAGATACAATCTAAACAAGCAAGGGCCCAGAACAGGGCTCTATGGAACACCCTGACTGTAACCAAGAATTTTACCTGTAAAAATTGCTGTATCATATTTGCCATGTCCAATTTGTATGCCATGGAGCTATCCATCTTATCATCAATACCTAGTTGTTCTAATTTATTGATCAGTGTTTTGTGTATGACCCTATCAAATGCTGAAGTGAACTCAATATAAATTACATCACAGCATATTTGTTTCATTAATAGCTGTTATTATATTGTTATAGAACATCATGTTACAGGTGGTAATAGATCTACACCCAGCATGTGCATGCTGATATATGGTTTCAAGTCCCAACCTATCTAATTCTGACAATAGCATATCCAACATTACCTTCTCCATTATTTTCCTCAACGTGAAAGTAGACTTAAGGGTCTATATGACTCTGGGTTTGTCCTACTTCACCTTTTTTTAAATTCAGGTTTAATAAGCACATCTCTCCAATCTTGAGGACTCTCCCTATATTTATATGCCCTAATTCCATCTCATCCCTGTGCTTTGTTGGGATCCAGTTTGCACAGTTCTTTTTCAGTATAATCTAATTTGATTCCAGTGTTTGTGATTACCTGGACATCACTATGACGACTTATCACCCCCTTTGTGGAGCAAAACAGTCTTGCATAAGATTTTGTAAATGTAACTATAATCTGTTGTCCCAGAGAATAAATTTTAGAATCTACACACAGATTATCTTCTATAATGTTTTTCATTTAATTTCAAATCTATTTTGTATTATTTTCACAAAGATATTATAATCATTATTATTCAATATTGTTGGTACACATTTTTTAATTCTCTTCTGTCTTTCTTCTTCTTCCATATGAATTTAAGCATTCCACTACATAATTCATTTAACCCTTCATTCAACATCTTTAAAAATGTATTTTGCCATATATATATATATATATATATATATATATATATATATATATATATATATGTGTGTGTGTGTGTGTGTGTGTGTGTGTGTATCATACCCTATTCCATCTAGCCTACAACTAAATCATTATTTGCTTGTCCTAATGTTGTATCTAGCTCATTTAAAGAAATCTCCTTTTCCAATACTTTATTCTCTTTTTATGTTAACTTTTTTTGCTTTCCATGTTTTTTCACTACCTTCTTTTTTCTTTAAACATTTCTTGCACATATTGCACTACACCATTCAGGATTGTTCCTGAGTTCTTTCTATTTCTCCTTTTACATCTTTTTTATTTATCTCATTACACTAACATCTTCCTTTACTAATCTGCTTAAGTAACTCAATACTTCTTCTCTTTTTCCTTGTAAAAAATATCTTTGCTTATATAACATTTCTTGTATTTTTTTCTTGACTGCTTTCGTATAATTAGTTTTGCTTGTCAACATATTTTCTGTCATTATGTTCTAAATCTTCCAATGCATCATATGTTCTTTTATAGTTTTCTTTCTCTACTTATTTCGCATCATATTGCCACTGTAAAAAAATACATATTTTTTTCTTATATATCATCCACCATTCAGCCATTTTTTAGAAAATGCTCTCATATTAATATATCCTTTCTATAACTGTATTATTAATCTCTTTGTCTTCATTCCATACTTTCTTGTTTATCTTTTTTATTCCTTTGCCTATTTTTATATATTCTGTACTTTATCTCTATCCATATTGCAAGATGATCAGAAAATCCTGTTTCAACTACCTCCCCTTCTCCTATAACTAAACCTTCTGATACTTTAACATAATCTGTTTCAGTTCTATACATACCCCTTTTGTAAGTCCATGGATTATTGTTCCAAAGTTTTAACTTACCACATTTTATAACTTTAAATATTTTTATATAATTTCCTTTCTTTTTATGCTTGCCTCTTAAATAACAGTTAAAGTCTCCCATAATTATAATATTCATACCAGTACATGGTCTAAAATCTAATGAAATAAGCTTTCTCTTTCTTTACAGTTAGTATCAGCATATAATGTTATAATTTCATATAGTTGTTCTTTCTGTTTTAACTCTACAATCATCAATATCCCCATTTTTGCTAAATTTACATCTAATATCTTTACGCAGAATATGGCTATTCCAGAACATCTCTCATTTCCCAAATTCCAAAGGATCTTTCCTCTACATAGTTTCTCTGTTTGTAATCTTTCACCATTTGATAAAAATCTAGTGTCTTCTAATATAATTCCATCTAAATCACATGTATTACACCACTGCAAAATTCCTTCTTACTATATTCTTAACACTATTTACATTTACAGAAAGCTCTCCAAAATATTAATTTTCCATTTTCCTTAGAGTCATGATTTCAAAGCTAATTAGTAGGCTAGCTTTCTTAACAGGATATTGTAGACCTATGCAATTTCTTTCCCAAAGGTGAGAATCCAACACTGTACCTTGTGTTTGTGAGTCAACTACTTTAACCTTTATACGACTCCCCAACCTTTAGCTGTATATATATATATATATATATACGTGTGTGTGTGTGTGTGTGTGTGTGTGTGTGTGTACACACACACACACACACACACACACACACACACACACACACACACACACACACACACACACACACACACACACACACACACACACACACACACACACACACACACACACACACATAGACACACACATAGACACACACACACACACACACACACACACACACACACACACACACACACACACACAGACACACACACACACACACACACACACACACACACACACACACACACACACACACACACACACACACACACACACACACACACACACACACACACACACACACACACACACTCTCTTTTGATCCATTTCCTTTATTTTCTCTTTTGTATTTATCCCTTTAAATTTTCTTTTTCTGTCTTTTATCCTTTTACCAATATAATTTTTTTTCTTTTATTACTTCCCAGTTTATGCCTCCTTTGTCACTTATTTCAGAACCTTCTTCTATATTCTCTTAATTATTTTTTCTCATCTAATTTTTCTCCTATTTCTTCTGCTTCTAAAATTACATCTCTTTGTTGATTTTCTTTTCTTTCTTTTTTTTCTTTTTCCTTACTGTTATTTTCATTTTGCAATTGATCCATAAATGTCCAATTTTGTTACATGTGCAGCATTTCAATTCACATTTTTTGCATCATGTCCCATTTCAGGCAAATATACCATGTTCTTTTGTAACAGTCACTTATATAATTTCCTTCTTTTCCAAAAAAAAACTGTTTTGGGTTCTCTTCATTATTTTACAATACCCCTATACCCCCTCCACATGTATTATACTTGGTATATGTATATTTTTTCTCTTTCTAATTTTTAACACAATATTACAATCTCAGACACCAGTCCATAAACCCTTTTGTCATAAAAGTTTGCAATGTCCTTTATTCTTTAAATAAAGCTTTGAAATGTCCTTTCAAAGTCTCTCTATCTCTGTTCAACATTGTACATGAATCTTCTTTTTTGTTTCACTGTTAAATACTTTTAGCACACAAAGACTCCATGGGTGACAGTCTTTCTTTTTTCATATTCTCCAAGAAAACTTTTCATTGATAAAACAGTTACAAATATAATGTCACAAAATGCCTCTTTGTTAATAAGAAGAAATATTGTTATCTTATGTGCTTTTACACCAAAAGGAGGTATAAAATTGTCCCACGCTTCATACATGCCCATTTCATTGTCTTCTTAACTTTGAATCCTTACCACATACTTCTGTTTTTCATTTTCATCTGCCTTTGTTTACTTTCTCTGCATATATTTTCTATTCCATCTCACCCCATTCATCAGGATTGTCTCTGTACCCTCCTTGTGTATTTTCTCCATTATGTCCCTAGGAAACACTTCCTTCATTTTCTGATTCAGTCTGCACCACAATTTCCTTATGTAGATCATCCCTCAACCCTCCTGACTGGAGGAATGTAATTATACATACACCATTTGCTGACTCATCTTCATCACCTCTGTACCTGGAATGGAAACAGGGAGTGCTCTTCCAAAATGGTTCCCACTCACAATAAGGAAGAGTAGGGGAAGTTTTGTGATGCCTTGGCCAAGTTTCTCATAGTAGTATAACTACCACCTTGGGTATCCCCTGAAAAGATGGTACTAGTTTAATTGGAGTATTCCAGTCAACAAAGGAAAAATAAATTATAATGTGCACTAGTCAGGTCATGCAGTGCTGCCAGCTACATTTCTGCAAAACTGATAAAAAATACATACATTTTACTTTTTAAATTGAAAAACTCTGAATCTACAGGTACTTTTGAATACTCTGAATCTACAGGTACTTGTGAATGTTTTATGGACCTAATCAGTTAAAGCAAACTAAACACCAGAAATATGGAGAAGGCAATGGGAGACCCATTTCTGAGCACCACAGGCATGAAGCAAAGCTTTATTACCATACAACAAAGTCTGTGTCAAAGTATAGCAACACTGCAGCAGAACACTGCTGAAAAACTTGACAAAACAGATTACAACAGGATGTGGCCTTGCTACAATCACAGCAGTACTCAGTGTCATAATTATGACTTTAGAAAGAGCCACAGCCGTGGGTTCCAACCATCTTGGAACACAAGCCATAAGAATGAGTCACTTGTTTGCAAATGAAGAACCACATTGATGACCCGGCATCACATCTAGTTATATTTAGGAGGATACTTAAATATAAGGGTCATTGGATGTGGTTAGGAACTAAAATCAATGAAATCCTCATGTGGAGACAGACACAAAAGTCCTCTGTTGACTTAGAACGCACCAACATGAACAATTATAAAAAGCTGAAGATCCTGGCAAACACCAGAGCTACACCATCCATCAAGCACAGAGATTTTGCATGTGGACCCACACATTAGAAAAATGACAAGCTCCTAAAACATCCATGTCATAAGTGGCATCAGCCAGAGATAAACACACCTGTTTAAACTATTGAACTTTTGACTTCTGACTGTTTCCTCACGTCTATACTTTCCTCTTACTTGAGGATGGGTTAGCAATGGCAAGCAGCCATGAAAGAGTTGACCACTGCAGATGTGAAGTTTGCACTTGCATTTATAAAGACAAACAAAATGTATACACTGAAATTACAAAATATGCTTTAATTAGTAGTCAGTGTATACATAAATGTGATTTATGAGTGATGAGTAGGCTATTGCAGCATACTAAACTCCTAGGAGGAGATGTTCACCCTAATCCTGGTATCACCTATCAGAATTAACATCAAGACAGACTACTCTAACTCTACAGTGGTCAACGCCGATCCCCAGTAATCTGACTTTTGCTGCCATAAATGTTAGGAGTGTAAAAAACAAAATTGCTGAACTACATGCCTGGATTTCCCAATATAAACCTGGTACTCTAACTGTAACTTAAACTTGGCTTAACCCCAACATAAATGACTCAGAAATTACCCCTCCTGGCTATAATATCATCTGTAATGATGTTATAAAGAGGAAAGGTGGTGACATTGCTTTAATATTTCCCAACAACTACTACATTTCCTCTTACAATATACCAATGCCAAGATTCAATTCATCAGAGTTTCTTATAATTTTACTGATATTAAACAATTATGAATAAATAAATAAATATGTATTACTGTTGTTTACATCCCTCCTGGTGACAATACAGCTATGCTGGAAGATATACTATATTGGATGTCTAGAACAATTTGGAAAGAAATAATACTACTAGGTGATGTGAATGTCAGTTGGTTGGATGTAAACTCTAACTCCCTTGTGTCTATTGTGAACTTATTTGGTTTCACACAACTAATTAACTGCACCACACACGATAGCAAAACAACAAATTCCCTATTAGATTGGATCCTGGTATCATACCATAGCAAATACACTACCTCAGGTTCAGTGTTTGACTTTCTATTATCATCTTCCAATTTACACATCCAGACATCATACATATCCACATGCTTATAAAACAATATGCGATTTTTCAAGTTTAACACAGAAGAAAGAAACTGGAACCAAACTGTAAACCAAAGGGTAACTTTTGAGTACCAAACAAGATTTTATTCAATTCTTGTCTTCCTAAGACTTCTTCAGAATACACAAACTCACAGTTTATTTAAATGACACCAACCAATTAAAACTGAAAATAAATTAATTATGTTAATTACATTAATTGCTTAAAAAATAAAACAAATGAAAAAACACACACACACATCTACACAACAGGCTTCTCTAGTACAGTATGCTGATGAGTCAACAATTATTTGCATATCCGACAATGTGGCACACCTTTAAAAATTTACTCAGGAAACTTTAACAGCAACTGATACATGGCTTAATAACTCACAACTCATGATCAACCTAAAAAGATACTATTTTTTTCTCTAAGTCCCTTTCCCATGGAAAAAAAAACAAAATTTAAAGTCCTTGCTCTTAATAATACAACCATTGAAGTGACTTATCATAGCAAATTATTAGGGATGATAGTGGATGATAATCTTAAATTTGACATGCATATGCAAAATTGCATAAGAAAAAACTCAACAAAAAGTAGGTATGCTTTATTGAGCCAATAGCTTTCTCACTGCTGCAGCTAAAGATACACTTGCCACTACTTATCTCCTCTCCACAATTTTTATATAGTGCTCCCATTCTTACTAACCTTAACAAAACACAAAGAATCTAAACTTGAACAATGCTATAACATCATCATCATCATCATCTTCTTTTGGCTGTTCCTGTTAGGGGTCACCACAGTGGATCATCCGTTTCCATTTCTTCCTGTCCTCTGCATCTTGCTCTGTCACACCAACCACCTGCATGTCCTCTCTCACCACATCCATAAACCTTATCTTAGGCCTTCCTCTTTTCCGACCTGGTAGCTTCATCCTTAGCATATTTTTCCCAATATACTCAGCATCCCTCCTCAGCACATGTATAAACCAATGTAATCTTGCCTCTCTGGCTTTGTCTCCAAACCTTCCAACGTGGGCTGACCCTCTAATATACTTATATCTTATCCTGTCCACCCTCGTCACACCCAGTGCAAATCGTAACATCTTTAACTCTGCCACATCCAGCTCTAACATCCAGCTCTAACTCCTGCCTTTTTGTCATTGCCACTGTCTCCAACCCATATAACATAGCTGGTCTCACTACCCTCTTGTAGACCTTCCCTTTCACTCTTACTGGCACTTGTCTGTCACAAATCAATCCTGACACTCTTCTCCACCCACTCCATCCTGCCTGTACTCTCTTCTTCACCTCTCATCCACACTCACCATTACTCTGAACTATTGATCCCAAGTATTTAAACTCATCCACCTTCACCACCTCAACTCCTTGCATCCTCACCATTCTGCTATCCTCCCTCTCATTCACACACATATATTCTGTCTTAGTCCTGCTGACCTTCATTCCTCTTCTCTCTAGAGCATATCTCCATCTCTCCATGGTCTCCTCCTCCTGTTCCCTACTCTCACTACAGATCACAATGTCATCTGCAAACATCAAAGTCCACAGGGACTCCTGTCTGATCTTGTCTGTCAACCTGTCCATCACCATTGCAAATAAGAAAGGGCTCATAGCTGATACTTGTTGTAATCCCACCTCCAACTTAAACACATCTGTCATTCCCTCCGTAAACCTCACCATTGTCATACTACCCTCGTACATATCCTGTACCACTCTTACATACTTCTCTAACACTCCCGACTTCCTCATACAATACCACGACTCCTCTCTAGGCACCCTGTCATGTGCTTTCTCTAAGTCTACAAAAACACAATGCAACTCCTTCTGACCTTCTCTGTACTTCTCCATCAACACTCTCAGAGCAAACATTGCATCTGTAGTGCTCTTTCCCAGCATGAAACCATACTGCTGATCACTAATCATCATGTCCCTTCTTAACCTAGCTTCCACTACTCTTTCCCATAACTTCGTGCTGTGACTGATCAATTTCATCCCTCTGTAGTTACTACAGCTCTGAACATCACCCTTTTTCTTAAAAATCGGTAAAAAAACACTTTTTCTCCATTCCTCAGGCATCCTCTCACTTTCCAAAATTTCATTAAACAATCAGGTTAAAAACTCCACTGCCATTTCACCTAAACACCTCCATGTTTGCACAGGTATGTCAT